>NC_063366.1:314-11986 GCF_021869965.1 Rhincodon typus
ACAGTGTGAGAGAGAAAGTGAGTCAGAGTGTGTGTGAGAGAGAGAGACAGAGTCAAAGTCTGTGAGAAATAGTGAGTCAGACTGTTTGTGACTGAGAGTCAGTGTGTGAGAGAAAGTCAGAGTGTGAGAGAGAGTCAGTGTGTGAGACAGTCAGAGTGTGTGTGAGAGAGAGAGAGTAAATGTGTGAGAGGGAGAGAGTCAGAGCGTGTGTGAGAGAGAGTCAGAGCGTGTGTGAGAGAGAGTCAGTGCATGTGTGTGTGAGAGAGAGTCAGAGTGTGTGTGTGTGTGAGTGAGCGAGAGTCAGAGTGTGTGTGAGAGAGGGAGCAAGACAAAGTGTGTGTGAGAGTGACAGTGTGAGAGAAAGAGAGTCAGAGTGTGTGTGTGACAGAATCAGAAAGACTATGTGAAAGTGAGACAGGGTGAGAGAGAGAGTCGGAGTTTGAAGCAGAGAGTCGGAGAGAGTCAGACTGTGAGAGAGATAGAGAGTGGGAGTCAGTGTCCGTGAGAGAGACAGAGAGAGAGTCAGAAGTGACAATTGAGAGAGCGAGTGAGAGAAGGGAGAGACAGTATGAGAGAGTGTGTGTGTGTCTTAGAGACAGTCAGAGAGTGAGAGAGAGCGGGTGAGTCAGAGAGAGAGACAGAGTGTGCGTGTGAGAAAGACAGTTTGAGAGAAAGAGAGCAAGTCAGAGTGTGAGAGAGAGAGTCACAATGTGAGAGAGACAGACAGACAGACTGAGTATCATAGTGTGCATGTGAGAGAGAGTCAGATTGCGTGAGAGAGTGTCAGGGTGTGATAGAGACAGAGAGAGTGAGAAGTGAGAGAGAGAGAGAGAAAGGAGACAGATTAAGAGACAAAGAGACAGTGTGTGAGAGAGAGCGAGAAAGAGAGAGAACATAGAACAGTACAGCACAGTACAGGCCCTTCAGCCCACGATGTGTGCCGAACCTTTACCCTAAACCTAAGGCCTATCTACCCTCCACCCCTACCTTATACTATCATCCATATGCCTATGTAATAGCTGCTTAAATGCTCTTAATGAGACCGACTCCACTATCCCCTCCGACAATGCATTCCACGCCCCTACCACTCTCTGAGTAAAGAACCTACCGCTGATGTCTCCCCATTATCTACCTCCACTCACTTTAAAACTATGCCCCCTCACAATAGCTACCTCCACCCGAGGAAAAAGTCTCTGGCTGTCCACTCTATACTTCTGATCATTTTGTACAACTCTATCAAATCACCTCTCATCCTTCATTGTTCTAAGGGGAAAAGCCCTAGCTCTCTCAACCTTTCCTCGTAAGACCTTCCCTCCATTCCAGGCAACATCCTGGTAGATCTCCTCTGCACCTTTTCCAATGCTTCCACATCTTTCCTGTAATGAGGCAACCAGAACTGGACACAATACTCCAGATGTGGCCAAACCAGGCTTTTGTATAGCTGGAGCATAACTTCACAGCCCTTGAACTCAATCCCTCTATTAATGAAAGCTAACACACCATACGCCTTCTTAACAACTCTATCCACCTGGGTGCAGCTTTCAGGGAACTATGGACATGAACCCCAAGATCCCTCTGCTCCTCCACGCTGCCAAGAATCTTTCCGTTAACCCTGTATTCTGCTTTCAAGTTTGTCCTTCCAAAATGAATTACCTCACACTTTTCAGGGTTAAACTCTATCTGCCACTTCTCAGCCCAGCTCTGCATCCTATCAATATCCCTTTGTGACAGCCCTCCGCATTATCCACGACTCGACCCACCTTCGTATCGTCCACGAACTTACTAATCCACCCTTCCACTTCTACATCCAGAGAGAGTCAAATTGTGAGAGAGGGAGCGAGACAAAGTGTGTGTGTGAGAAAGAGACAGATAGATAGAGTTTGAGTGTAGGAGTGAGAGAGACAGAGAGAGAAAGAGTGTGTGTGTGAAAGAGAGAGAACTCTGATTTGAGTGGCTTCTTTTATCTAGTTATCCAGGTCATTTCCAAGTATAGTTCAGAAGCAGGCTATTCCGCCCATTGAGTCTGCAACGACCTTCTGAAGAGCATCCCACCCAGACCCAACCACCCCCAATCTTATTTCCTGTACCCTACATTTCCCATGGCTAATCCTCCTACACATCCCTGAACACTAAGGTCAAACTAGCATGGCCAAGTCTCTTATCTGCACATTTTTGGACTATGATAAGAAACCGGAGCACCCAGATGAAACCCAAACAGACACGGGAAGAATGTGCAAACTCCACACAGACTGGACCCCAAGGCCGGAATCGAACCCAGGTTCCGAATGCTGCAAGGCAGCAGTGTTAATCTCTGAGCCACTGTGCTGCCTCCAGCAGTAGCTTGATATAACAATGTATCAATTTAAACTGAGTTTCTTCTCAGGAAAACGTGTTTAAAAAGGGAAGGGTCACTGGACTTGAAACTTACCCTGATTATTCCTTCACAGACCTGCTGAGCTTTTCTAGCAACTTATGTTTGTGTGTGTGTGTATAAGAAAAGACAGTGTTGAATATTGTAACTTCCCCTATTGACTGAGCTAACTTTAGGAGCTGAGCTGTCTCAAAAGCCTTTCAACAGAAACTCAGATTTATTGTTCCACCCGAAACCTTGCAGCATTGTCTCATCAACAACCCATTCAATAGTCAATCAAGGTTAGTGGCTTGCATGTCTGTCTGAAAAAAAAAACAAAAGAACTGCGGATGCTGTAAATCAGGAACAAAAATAAAGTTGCTGGAAAAGCTCAGCAGGTCTGGCAGCATCTGTGAAGGAGAAAACAGAGTTAACGTTTCAGGTCCGGTGACCCTTCCTCAGAACCTCGGGTCACCAGACACGAAATGTTAACTCTGTTTATTCCTTCACAGATGCTGCCAGACCTGCTGAGCTTTTCCAGCAACTTTGTTTTTGTTCCTGATTTACAGCATCCGCAGTTCTTTTGGTTTTTATTTAGTTGGCCAATATTGCTTTCGGTGTCCCCAAAACAGCTTTAGTTTATTTAGAAGGGACTTTCAGATGATAGGACTGACGAATTATTGATGTTTGCAAATAAATAAAATGTTGAATGCTTTAGAGAAATCACCTGACTATTTCTGGTAAATCCGAGTTCAGCTGGCAGTCAAGAGGCAGCATAGGTTTCACTTACCAAGTGAGGATTTACTTCGAGCCAGACACAATGTTTGTGCACATTCCTGCAAATACCTGGCTACTGATTAACAACATCTAACCTTGGACTGAGAACAAATTCTGATTATTTTGTTTTGTGGAAATATACTATAGCTACATAGTTTCAGAAAGTGAAGATGGATCAAGTTCAGATTTTGTTAATTTCCAATCATGAGTCTCTTGCTGCTCTCATTGGTGTTTCTGTTTTAACAGTGCAATGAGTTGTGTGGTTTTAGTTTTTAAAACACAAATTAAGTTATGTGAACTTCCACCAAAAAGCGTAGACATTAACCTGGTTTGGTACAGTCACAGATAAAATGTGTGTCTGGAGCCTAACAATGATGAAATCCGATAAACAAGTTCAATGTTTATAAAGGACTTTGTGACTCAGGAAATCAGGATCTTATGTAATATCAGTTATTCAGAATAAAGTAGGGAAGAAATTGCAACCTGCTAATCAAGACTTCTATGCCATTCAAGGGGACCGCAGTAGATCTTCTTAGTTACTGTTATGTTTCTATTTTACCAAAACCTTACATCCTTCACTGTTCAAAACTCTCACTTTTGTAGATAGCTAAAACTTGGACATCTAACAGTAGTTAATTTCCAAGGTTTGCATCATTCCAAGAAATGGATCTTCACTTCCATCCTAACTATTTGGATCCTCAACTAGAGAAAAATAACCCTTATTTCTAGACTCTCCTAGCCAGAAAAATAAATAGTAGCTCTACATCTATGTGGCTCAAAGAGATAACCTGTTATTTATTTAAATTCTGCAGTGTATAGGACAATTTTACTTCCCATCTCCTGTTAGGACATACATGCAATCATTGACTTTTACAGCATGACACGTGGCCCTTGGTCCCATCATGTCATCAAACACATATGCATTCCAATTCAATATTCTAACACATGGTCCACAGGCTTCTATGCCACAGCCTTTCAAGTGTTCATCGAAATAGTTCTTAAATATTATGTTGGCAACATCCTGGTAAATCTACTCTGTAACTCCTCTAAATTGTTCACATTCTTCCTAAAGTTTGCTGACAAGATCTGCACACAATACATCAGCCATGGCAGAACTCTACTATCTTATCAAGCAGCGTGATAACATTCTTTCTCTTGTATTAAAACCTTTGATAATAATCACCAGTATTCAATATGTCTTCTTTATCAACCTTTCCCGTGCTTTCAGTGATCGAATGACATGCACATTAAAGTACCTCTGATCCTCAGTTATTCTTAGTATCTTAATATTCATCATGTAATTCCTTGATTTGTTATTCCTCTAAAATTCCACATCCATATTTTTCTGGCTTAAATTCCATTTGCTACTTTTCCACCCTACTGACCAGCCCATTTATGACGTACTGCAAACTAAGGCTTTCTATTTCATTACTTACTGTATCACAAATTTTGCTGTCATCTGTGAACATTCCTGTCTAGATTATGTGTCGTACATACTTCAGTCATCGATTCATAGACGGCTACAGCACAGAAAAATGCGCTTCATTCCATCAAGTCTGTGCCAGTCAAGAATAACCACCTAACTACTGTAATCCCAAGTGCCAGCACTTTACTTAAAGCCTTGTATGTTTTGGCATCAAGTGTATATCTAACTACTTAGTAAATGTTGTGAGAGTTTCTGTCTCAACCACCCTTATAGGCAGTGAGTTCCAGATTCCCACCATCCTCTGGGTGATCTTTTCTCCCTCACATCAACATTACACCTATGTGTTCCTTAAATCTTTACTTCCTGTTAATGGACCCTGCAACCAAGTGGAAATGTTTCTTCCTGTCTATGTCCCTCATAACTTTATACATCTCAATCACGCTCCCCCTTCTTTTTCTTTGCTATAAGGAAAATAACCCCAGTTTATCCTATCACTCTTTATGAAGAAAACTCTCCAGGCCAGAGAACATCATCGGATATCTCTGCACCCTCTTATATTACATTTCTCCTCTAATGTTCATTGTTTTGCAATTTTCATTCTTCTCTCTTGAACCCTTTCCTTCTATTTCTCTTGAAGTATTTGCATTGAAAATGAAACAGTGAATATTTATAGCTGCTTGGTGGCACAAATGGTTAGCACTGTTGCCTCACAGCATCAGGGACCTGGGTTCAATCCTAGCCTTGGGTGACTGCCTGTGTATAGTTTGCACCTTCTCTCCCTATATGAGTAGGTACCACCAAGTACTATGGTTTCTTTCTGCAGTCTGAAGATGTGCAGGTTAGGTGGATCAGCCGTGGTAAAAAGCATGTGTGGGGTTATGGGGATAGGGTGGGATGTTCTTCAGTGGGTGTAGACTTGATGGGCTGAATGGTCTCTTTCTGTTTCTATTGAACATAATTACAGCACATAACAATCCTCATTCAGACTCTTGTGATACTTATATGCCTCCCAAATCCATTTGGTCTAATCTTCCAATTTTTTTTGAATCTGCTTTATATTTGTCTAACTTTTCCTTTCAATCTACAGAAAGGCAAAGTCATTCAGATGCCAAACAAGATCATATGAAGTGAATAATTAATTGCCAATCGATATTATTGACAGTCCGTATTTACATGGAGGAGTGACTTAGATCTATGCAGTTAAATTTATTGATAGAGCTAGAATTGTCTATCAGTTTCGCAGAAAGTCTGGTTTCCATTTTAGCCATCAAAATGTTACTTCTCCTCTTATGTCTTAACGTGGTTGCATCAGCAACTGAGCGAGCACCTTCGTAAGTACATTAATGTAGTTTCTAATCCTGGTTATACACATCTGGAAACTGCGAGGCAGGTTTAATGCTTTGGGTGCAACTCAGAAATTTTACAGAAAATATTAGTAGATTGATTGGGAGCTGCATGTCTTCTAAGCATTGTGTGCGTCAAACGTTAACAAGTCTATGAACAGTGTAAATGGGAGGATTAATAGAAAGTAATCATTTTTAGTCATTGTCTCTGTTAAAGTTTATTCCTTGCCATGGTTTAAAATGATTTCCTGGCACTGTTTACCTAGAATACAAAACTAAAACAAGATCCAGCATATAGTAACGACTTTGTCTACAAATTGAATCTTCCAGTGCCTTTGCCCAATATCATTTCGTCTTCTCCTGAATTGCCCACTGTCTTTCTATAATTTCTATATGGGACACAACAAAGTCAAAATGGAACTGTTAGACCGATACATTTATTCCATACAAAATTAGTGATTGAGGTCCAGTAGGAATTACATACAAATAATATTTCCCGTGAATACGTTTCACAATTTCCCACTGTTTTGTTCTCGCTCAAAATAAAATCATGTTGAGAGCATGTTATAACTATGGTTACGGCAATAGAATAGCAATCCTAACATTAGAAGTCCCTGATGTGGAGAATTAGTCCTTGCACAAGTCAGCTTTGAGGTGCAATTGGTGGCAATGAATTCATAAATGCCTCACTGAATCCTCCACAGTAATAATATGTCGAACCAGAGAGGTGTTGTCAGCTCATTGTCTCAAACAGCTGCCTCTTTTTCACTGTTTTCTCATCCTGGCTGATTTTGTTGACTGGAGTAACCTGTGTGATTACCTGGAAAATTTAGAACAAGTCAATATAAATGTATTTTCCTACACAGGTCTTGTGTATTCATCGTGGGAGGTGGACATCACTGGCTGGCCAACATTTTTATTGTCTGTTCCTAGTTGCCCATGAGAAGGTGGCGGTGAGCTGTCTTCTTGAACCAAGGTAGTCCACCTGCTGTGGGTGTAGTACACCTGACCTACAATGCCATTAGGGAAGGAATTCCAGAATTTTGACCCATTGACAGTGAAGGAACAGTGATATATTTCCAAGTCAGGATGGTGAATGGCTTGGAGGGGAATTTGAAATTGGTGGTGTTCCCATGCATCTGTTGCCCTTATCCTATAAGATGGAAGTGGTTGTGGGTTTGGAAGGTGCTGTCTGACAATCTTTAGTGAATTTCTGCAGTGCATCTTGTAGATAGTACACATTGCTGCTACTGAGCGTCGATGAGAGTGGATGCTTGGGAAAATGGTGCAAATCAATCAGGCTGCTTTGTCCTGGATAGTGTCAAGTTTCTTGAGTGTTGTTGGAGCTGCACGCATCTAGACAAGTTGGGAGTATTCCATCACACTCCTGACTTGTGCCCAGTAGATGATGGACAGGCTTTGGGGAGTCAGGAGGTGAGTTACTTGCCACAATATTCCTAGCCTCTGACTTGCTCTTGTAGCCACTGTCTATATGATGAGTATAGTTGAGTTTCTGGTCAATGGTAACCCCAAGGTTGTTGGTAGTGGGGATTCAGTGATGGTAACACCATTGAATGTCAAGGGGCAGTGATTGGAGATGGTCATTTCCTGGTATTTGTGTGGCATGAATATTACTTTCCATTTGTCACACCAAGCCTGGATATTGTCCAACTCTTGTTGCGTTTGAACATGGACTGCTTCAGTATCTGAGGAGTCATGAATGGTGCTGAACATTGTGCAATTGTTAGTGAACATCCCTACTTTTGACCTTATGATGGAGGGAAAGTCATTGATGAAGCAGATAATGATGGTTGGGCCTAGGACAATACCCTGAGCAAATCCTGTGGAGATGTCCTGGAGCTGAAATAACTGACCTCTGACAACTGCAACCACCTTCCTATGTACCAGATATGACTGTAACCAGAGGGGTTTGCCCCCTGATACCCATTGATTTCAGTTTTACAAGTGTTCCTTGATGTTACACTTGTCGAATGCAGCCTTGATTTCAAGGGCTGTCACTCTCATCTCACCTCAGGAATTCAGCTCTTGAACCAAGGCTGTAATGAGGTCAGGAGCTGAGTGACCCTTGTAGAGCCCAACCAGGCATCACTGAGCAGGTTATTGCTAAGCAGATCTGCTTGTTTACACTTTTAATGACACCTTCCACAACTTTACTAATGATGGAGGGTGGGCTGATGGGCGGTAATTGACTGGGTTGGATTTGTTCTGCTTTTTGTGTACAGGACATAGCTGGGAAAATTTCCACATTGCTGGGTGAATGCCAGGTTTGTAACCGTGCTGGAACGATTTGTCAAGGGGAAAGGCAAGATCTGGGCCACAAGTCTTCAGCACTGTTGTCGGAATGTTGTCTGGGCCCATAGCTTTTGCAGTATCCAGTGCTTCCAACACATGGAGTGAATCGAATTGGCTGAAGACTGGTATCTGTGATGCTGGGAACCATAGGAGGAGGCCGAGATAGATCATCCACTTGGCACTTCTGACTGAAGATTGCTGTGAATGTTTCAGCCTTATCTTTTGCACTGATGTGCTGGGCTCTTCCATCATTGAGGATGGGGATATTTGTGGAGCCTCCTCCTCCAGTGAGTTGTTTAATTGTCCACCACCATTCACGACTCGATGTGGCAGGACTGCAGAGTTTAGAACAGATCCATTGGTTGTTGGATCACTTAGCTCTGTCCATTATTTGATGCTTTGGCTGTTTGACATGCGAGCATGTTTGGTACTTTCACCAGGTTGCCACCTCATTTTAAGATATACCTGGTGCTGCTCCTGGCATGCCCTCCTGCACTCTTCATTGAACCAGGGTTGATCCCCTGGCTTGATGGTAATGTTTGAGTGGGAGATATGCCAGGCCATGAGGTTGCAGATTGTGCTTGGATTACAATTCTGCTGCTGTTAATACTCCACAGCACCTCACGAATACCCAGTCTTGAGTTGCTAGATTTGTTCAAAGTTTGTCCCTTTATTTTATTCTTTCATGGGATGAGGGCATCGCTGGCTAGGCAGCATTTATTGCCCATCCCTAATTGCCCAGAGGGCAGTTGAGAGTCAACCACATTGCTGTGGGTCTGGAGTCACATGTAATTCAGACCAGGTAAGGATGGCAGTTTCCATCCCTAAAGGGCATTAGTGAACCAGATGGATTTTTCTGACAATCGACTATAGTTCATCGTCATCATTAGATTCTTAATTCTTATTCTAATAAAATATCTGAATTCAAATTCCACCATCTGCCATGGCAGGATCTGAACCTGGGTCCCCAGAATATTACCTAGGGATCTGGATTTATAGTCCAGCAATAATACCACTAGGCCATTGCCTCCCCATGCATGACAACAGTTAGAGAGTATTTTTAATGTGAAGGTAGGATTTCATCTCCACAAGGACTGTGCTATGCTTATTATTACTGATATTTACATAGACAGATGCCAGGTGGACGCCTGCCTGATTTTGTGTTAATGGAGAAAATGAAGATACTGATCAAAGTCATTTACTTACTCATCCAAATAATGCTATCCTAAATGAATCTGAGCATCACTAATATACTGAACACATCAATAGGAAGCTACTTGCCAGATTTTACTTTAGGAAAAGAAAGACAGATTGCTGTATTATCTATTAATACCACAAAAAAATAAGAAAATCATTAACAGCAACACTGAAAAGAAAATCTCATTTGGTTCAAAAATTTCAAAAGAATGTAAGGGATCAGCAAACGAAGTGCGTGCCTACTTCAACTGATTTCAACAATAATATGTATTTATTATTGAATGCATTGGAATGCCCCAGTGTGCTTCACAGTTTTGATCAACAAATGTTACTTGACAATGAGCCTGTCAGGAAATATTAGGGCCTGTGACCAAAAACTCGGTTCAATGCGTCGGTTTTAAGAAATAACTTAGATACATGGTAATGAGACTTAGCTGGGGACTATCAGAGTTAAGAGTTGTCAATCCTGTAGAGATTAAAATAGAGGTGGACAAAAAGCCATAACTGTAGGAGGGAAAATATGGTGGTGCGATATTGAACTGGAGAGAATTCGAGGAGATGGAGGGCATATCTGTGTGAGAAGGTTACTGGAAGAATTGTGATTATTTTGATGTATTTTGGCTTTTATTTTAGCTACCTGATTACTGCCCCGAATATCATTCACATTGGGGTGGAGGAAAGTGTCACTATTCAATTACATGATGCCAAAGACGTTGTTCACTTTCAAGTGTATTGCTGGGACATAATCAAAAGGAAGAAATGTTCAGAGACAGCACTGTTTACACTAAATCCAGAAAACAATTTCCAGGAGACAAAAACGATCACGGTGAGTCCCCTAACAAAATGTAATTAAGAATAAAGAGCTATTTTGAATAATTAGATGTTTCAAATGTGCATCCCAAAATGTATATGCAACATTTATACTCCAGAACTGCTGTCAGAATGGTGTTCCAGGTGCAAAGAATAAAGATGACTAAAAGCTTGATTAAAAAAGTAGGTTTTAATCAGTGTTGCAAAGTAGGAAAAGAAGATGGAGAGGTGAAGGCAAGATATTCAACAGAAATGGATCCTTACTAGTGTAATTTAGACCTGTAATAGTGACAGCATGTCAAATTTTACTTTCCCAAAATGCTATTCACTTTAATAGTGTACGTAAACATAAGAACAGACAAGACAACTATCTATCTGATGCATCCTAAGCATTCATATCTGTTAACCTTTAATTGATTTCCTTCAATTCCACCTACTCTCTGGATCCATTTTCTCTATAACATTTCTAGGAATTTTAGTTGTGTCCTCTTTTCTGAAGGCAGAACCAACACAATATGTTCCATTCTTCTGTCATTTCTTTGATCCTATTATAATTCCCCTGGCTTCTAACTGCAAATGTCTTGGATTTGTCTTCATAAGTCATTTGTAAGTCAATTGTACATATTTATTTTAGGGTCATTTATCACACTGTCTGTAATTTTACATTCAAACTTTATATCGCTGAATTTCAAAATGGCTCCAATCCTCACACATGATGCTGTTTTTAGCCAATCTAATGCTATCCCTATTTCCTGCTGACACCAGAATTGTGGGGCAACAAGCAAATGTGCATTTTTGGAAGCGTGCTTGCACACGTCATTCTCATTGTGTCATTTACAAATTCTGCTGTGCACATGTGCACAGAACAACGAAACATTGAAATGGTATTTGGAGAACAGGGAAGGTGGGTCAACCACTTGTTAAAGATTCTCCAATTTGTCCTTGCCAATTATCGGATTTTAGCCTAATATTTCATTTTATTAGATTCAGGCTTGTAGATTTGGATTCAAATATTTCACACTTTATCTTAACAAAGTGTTCCATCATATTACAGATGCTCTTCCCTAAGGAACCCACACAACAAGTTTGAATATTTTCTCATTACGCACTTTATGCAGTCTAGAAAAGCACATGCTCTGGTTGTTTCCTCAATGCATTGTCTAAAAAAGAACCATCACATGCCCAGTGTACAGAAAAATCCCCCTCCATAATTCAATCACTTGTTTGCTTTGTCCAATCTACATGTGATAAAAGCCACCCATGATTATAGTTATTGCATACACTTTTAATTTCAGCTGTAACGTCTTCCATTATGGTCACCCTGTTATGGGAAAGAAATAGTTAAACTGGAAAGTGTGTGAAGAAGATTTATGAGGATGTTGCCAGGACTAGTAGGCCTGAGTTATAGGGATAACACAGTGTGGAGCTGGAGGAACACAGCAGGCCAGGCAGCATC
>NC_063366.1:12486-94759 GCF_021869965.1 Rhincodon typus
GAACCCCACCTCCCCCAAGATCATTGGTCTCTGTCTTGCCCAGCTGTAACTGACCATCTTGTACCAGTTCCATCTTCCCAATGTACCTAGAACCTTATTCCCTCATCTTCTACAGAATTTCTCCAGCCATGTATTTATCTGGTTTATACTTCTAATTTTATTCTTGCTTCCAGTGGCACTGGAAGTAGTCCTGAGATTATTGCAATTGAGGTCTTTCCTTCTAATTTATGTCCTAGCTCTCTATATTTTTCTCTAGGACTTAATCACCCTCATCCTTCACAATGTCCTGCTGCTGCTCTGAAACATGCTTCATTCTGGCAATAGAGGGGGAGCCATGTTGTCCTGGAGTCTCTTTTCTGGCCACTAAACGTGGAGATGATATTTCCCATCTGCTCTGCTTAGACCCAGCATCCGTTTGGACCAGGTGTCAATTGATGAAGCACCAGACCCAAAACTTAACCCGACATTTCCGTACTCCAAACCAAACATCACACATGCACCATAGCCAACATCCCCTCGATCACACCAGCATGCACTCCGACTCATTGACACTCACCACCCTCTACATAATATTTATTCTTTCTTCTTACTTTCTCTCTAATCCTCTGCCACTTATCTTGAATTTATGACTCTTGGTTTTTGAACTCTATGCCAAGGAAAACATGTTCCGTCTATGTCTACCTTTTACAAAATTGTATATCTCAATTATGTCATCCCTCAGGTGCCTTTGTTTGAAGGAAAAAACAACTTCAACCTCTCCTATCTCTCCTCATAGCTACAAGTTTCCATCCCTGACAACATTCTCTGCACTCTCTCTAGATCAATTATATCCTTCCTGTAGTGTGGTGATCAGAACCTCACATAATACTCCAGTTGTGCCATCACCAGTATCTTGTACAGATTCATCATTATATTCTTTTGTATTCCATACCTCTGCCAGTGAAGGAGTGCACTTCATACGGCTCCTTTGCAATCGTATCTCCCTGTATTGACACCTTTGGGGCCTGTGCACTTGCACACCAAGATCTCTCACTTCATCTACTCCTCTTTGTATATTCCCATTTATTGAGTATTCCCTTTTACTGTTTGAGCTCCCTAACTGCATTACCACACATTTATCAGCATTGAACTCCATTTGCCACTTTCCTACCCACTCCACCAACTCAACAATATCACTTCGGTGCTTACACTTATCCTCTATACTATTCACTACATGGCCAATTTTTGTGTCTTCTGCAAATTTCCGAACTGTGACTTGAGGGAATAAGGTTCTAGGTACATTGGGAAGATGGAACTGGTACAAGATGGTCAGTTACAGCCGGGCAAGACAGAGACCAGTGATCTTGGGGTGGGGGGGGGGGGTTCGAAGGGGTCGGTGTGGGGTTTGCTAATGCTTTTCAAAAGCGTTTATACAAGAGTTGCCGGGTTGTGGAAAGCTAAGCAAGGAGGCAGTAGAGGTAGAAAGAAGAATAGAAACAAATCTAAATCCTTAATGTATATAAAAAAACAAACAGCAGGGTTCCCAACACAGAGTCCTGTGGAACACTATTTGAAACAGCCATCAACCAATGACCCTTTGTTTCCTGTTGTTACTCAACTTTGGATCCAATTCAACACATTACCCTTTATCCCCTTGGCATTTGCTTTTTTAACCAGTCTGCCACATGGGACCTTGTGAAAAGCCTTATTAGAATACATGTAGACGCCATCCACTGCACTATCCTTGTTGATCCTCCTTGTCACCTCCTCAAAGAATTTAAATCAAACTTGTAAAGCATTATGTTCCCTTAACAAAGCCATGCTGACTATTCCTGACTAGTCTATGTCTTAACAGTAAATCTAGTCTCTCAGGATTGATTCTAACAATTTGTTTACCACGGAGGTAAAGCAAACTACAATATGATCCTCAGAGCATTCGATATATCGTCCCTTGTTTCCTTTGATAACCTAGGATACTATTTATTTATCTTTCGATCTTCAAGTAGTAGTTTGCACGAATACTTCAGTTCTGAGTACGCTGAATTTAGTGAATATTTCATGCTCATCCTTCAGTAGAATATAATCATCATCGTCTCCTTTATGACTAGAAATAAAAAGTGAAGAACACGCTTGGGTGACTCAGCGTTTTTATAACTCGATGAATAAATCGAAAAATGGCTCAATGATTGAACGTTTACAGAATAGTTCGTTGCTTTCTACTGGTATATATCTACAGACATGTAATTCGCAACACACGTGACTTTCTCAAAAATCTTTTCCTTTGCTCAGTAGTACACAAGTTCTACAGCATCCGCCTGCTTTGCGATTACGTACTGACTGATACATATCATGAAATTAAAAAAAAATCGCTACAAATACTCAGCAGCTTATGAAAGGTGTAGTGGCAAAGAAGATCATTTTCACATTTTTGGCCACCTCTGAAAAAAGTTGGAGAAACTGAGAAATGATTGTTTTTCAACAAGGAGTGGTTAGGACAATTAATAAATAAAATGGTCTAATTGGCAGGAAAAGAAAGAAATTGATGTAAATATGGTTTTCACCCTGAAGTCAATAGTTAAAGTCAGCCATTTTTGACTTTTAAACGATTTGGAATACGCTTAAAATATTGTTATTTATCTGATGACATTAACATCAGGGGTTCTGTATTATTATTTCAAACAGACGATTTGGTCTTTGAGGCAAAATATCAGGAGGAAGGAATGAACGACATGAACATTTTGTAACAGAAGGGAAAAATGAAAAAAAAGTCTGTCTTAAAACAAAAAGTACTGGAGAAACTCAAGCAGAACTGGCAACAATTGTGGGAAATAAAACAGAATTAGCATGCGTAAACCTCCTTGTTCTCACAGGTTTCCCAAAAGAAGGTTAAGGAGCTTTACCTTTGGCGACGTCGGCAAAAGTATATTTACTTGGCTGCTGAGAGTAAGGAAATTCTCAAACAGCGAAGGATGGTGCCTGTCAAACTGTCCAACAAAAAGGGTTACATTTTCATTCAGACTGACCAGCCAGTTTACACCCCCGGCCAAATCGGTGAGTCCCACAGTGCATGACTTATTGGGGGGCGGGGGATCAACTGTAGACAAGCACAGATACAACAGCAGTTAATATAACAAAAGCAACAAGAGAACTAGTATTTCTTGACATTGAACTTAAAACTTACGATGTGTATACAAATAATAGTTCATATCTCGCGTGTGCATTTGTGTTTCTAATGCCATCATCAGGGGAGTGATTGCTTACGTGAGTCTGTGTTTGTTTGTAAACATGATTCTACCTGCACATGTATAGGCTGAGCATCTATTTACCGTGCAGGAGCTGGCATTTGGTTGTTTGTGTTTACGTTAACGTTTCACTAAGTCCGTTTGCCTGTCTTTGTGTGCGTTAATGATATTTGCGTACCTCTGTGTGCCTTTCGGTGTCTATATATAGATGTGCTCGTATGTCTGGCTGAGTGAGTGTATCATGCTCCGTGTTTTTGTGAACGGTTGTGTGAGTAATTGTGCGGAAGGTTCTCTGAGAGCATGTTTGTGACTGGGTGTGCATCTGGAAAAAAAGACTGATTCGACGTGTAGTTTAAAGTGCGTGTTAAAGTTACGACTTTTACAGGTTTTTGTGCCCAGATATTATTGTGTCTGTGACTGTTTGCCTGTGTGCAAAAATGTGTTTCTATTGAAAAACTCTGGGTGTTTACGTTCATAAGTGTAAATTTGAGTGTTTGCATGTATATTGGTGAATTATCACGGAGTTTCCGGGAATTCCCTCCCTAATGGTATTGTGGGTCAACCCACAGCAGGAGGACTATAGCTGTTCGAGAAGTCAGCTCACCACCACCTTCTCAAGGGCAACTAGGGATGGGCAAGATACGCTGGCCAGCCAGCGACACCCACATCCCACAAATGAATCAAAGAAGACACGGTTTAGACTCAACCAAGGTTATTTGTCTCGTTAAAACTTTGGTTTAGACGTGGATAAAATACTTTAAAATGAGACTGATTGTACTCGTCATTAAAGCAAAGTGGGATCCATTTTAAAAATAGGAGCTGCTGCCCCTCTCTCCAGAACCCCAGAAGATAAGTGTAAAGAAAGACGAGTAGCAAAGAGAGGAAGAAAAGCAGGTGGCTGGCCTGGGGCAGACCGACCTGCTGTGCCGGTGCTGCCATCTCTCCTCCGTGATGCCAGGTCCCGCTCTCTTGAGTGCGCGATAAAAAGCATCTGTAAATGTGTCAGAGGTAGTAGGAACTGCAGATGCTGGAGAATCTGAGATAACGTGATGTACAGCTGGATGAACACATTTCTCAGATTAGAGACGAGTTGAAAGTAGTATTCTCCAAGGATCAGTGTTGCAACCCTTGCTTTTTCTGATGTATATAAGTGATTTGGAGATGGATGTTGAGGACAAAATCTCCAAATTTGCAGATAATACAAAGCTAGGGAGAATAGCGAATTGTGAAGATGATGGTGAGTGCCTTCAGAGGGACATTGACAAATTGGCCAAATGGGCAGACACCTGGCAGATGAAATTCAATGAAATGTGAGGAAATGCAGTTTGGTAGAAGAAACACAGAGGGATAATAGAGGCTCCATGGTAGAACCTGGAGGAGAGTATAGAGGCAGACAGACCTCGCGGTTCACATACATGATTCTCTGAAGGTGGCCAGGAAAGTTGAAATAGTTTTTAAAAGGCTTATAGGATCCTTGGATTTATATATAGAGGCAGAGAGTATAAAAGCAAAGTGGTCATGCTACACCTCTACAAATCATTGGTCAGACCACATTATGGAGTTTTATGTTCAGTTCTGACTATATTATTTATTGAAGGATTTTAAAGCCTTGGAGAGAGTTCAAAGGAGATTTATTAGAATGATACCAGGAATGAATGATTTTAGGTGCAAGGAAAGATTAGAGAGGTTGGGCTTGTTCTGTTTGGAGCAGAGAAGATTAAGAGGTGATCTTATTGAGGTGTTACAAAATTATGAACCATTTTGAAAAGGTAAAGAAAGATATTCTAATTGCTCCAGTTAGCTTTCCATCCATTGACTCTATCTATACTTCCAGCTGCCTTGGGAAAGCAACCAACATAATCGAAGACCCCCTCCCACCCAAGTCGTACTCTGTTCCACTGTCTTCTGTCAGGCAGAAAATGTTAAGGTTTAAATGTGTGTACAGATAGATTCAAGAACAGCTTTTCCCCCCTGCTATCAGACTTCTGAATGGATCTCTCAAAATGTTAATTCTGATCTCTCTCTTTTTCTGTGGCTGTAACACTGTATTCTGCACACTGTTCTGCCAGCCTGATGCACTTTGTATGGTACAATCTGCCTGTATGGAATGCAAAACCACACTTTTCACCGTACCTCGGTACATGTGACAACAATAAATCAATCGGTAACTAGGGGTCACATCTTCAAGATTGTCAGCAAAAGAGCTCGGAATGAGATGAGGAAAAGTGAGGAATGAGTCCGCGAACTTTTCAAAATGTTTGCCTTTATTTCATCTTATATGTTGACTACATAGTTGCAAGTTGAGATCTCTGCAGCAACAGTTTCAATCATGCTTTCTATACACTTGTTTTTACTTGATCCTCCTCGAAATCTGAAAATAATGGGTCAGTACCTTCTGTTAATCTATTTCGTGACATCTTCCTGGGACGTACTCCAATAAGTTTGTACAAGCCATTCCCCACACACTTACCACAAGATGCAGGCAACAGTCTATTCATCACGTACTCATATCTTTTACAAACTGATTTCCTTAGTTTTGACCGTACCTGCAAGTTAATTGGTCTGTGCTTTCAATCTCAGTTTTAGAGTCATAGAGGCAGAGTCATATAGCACGGAAACAGACCCTTTGATCCAACTTGTCCATGCCGACCGAGTTTCCCAAACTGAACCAGTCCCATTTGCCTGTATTTGGTCCATATCCCTCTAAACCTTTCCATTTATGTACCATCCAAATGTCTTTTAGATGTTGCAATTGTACCTGCTTCTACCACTTCCTCTGGCAGCTCATTCCATATATACACCACCCTCTGTGTGGAAGAAGTTGTCCCCTCAGGTCACTTTCAAATCTTTCCCCTCCCACCTCTAGTTTTGGACTCCCTCACCTTTGGAAAAAGATCTTGGCTATACCCTTTATCTACGCCTCTCATGATTTTATAAACCTCTATAAGGTGTCCTCCAATGCTGCAGCACTGGAGATGCAAAATAAATTGTGGAATCCGGGGACACAGATTTTTATCTGTTTAAGTTTTGATTATCATTAATAAGTTTTCTGTTCCTTCTTAATTATGCTGTTCTGTGCAGTTGAGTCAGGAATGAAACCATTAATGTACCTTGGCATACATACTGAAAGAAACAAACGCTCTTGTCAGTGTTTGGAATAGAATACTGACTGGTTTTTGGAGAGTTGAATGCACATAAAAAAATTTTGTATTACCTTCCTATTTTGTCTTGTCTTCTTGGTGTGAGGGTCAGGCATTTCCTCCTATTTTACATCTATAAGCATAATGTCCCTAACTTTGCAGCCTCTGATGCATTAATGTTCAAGTCTTTGTAAGCCAGAACTGGAGCCACTGCTGTTGATGGTAGCACTCCTTCCACATATGGTGATCCGTGAGAGGGGAGGGATGATGAATTTTCTACATGAAACAGTACGTTCCTTGGCTTGCAACTGTTCCTACCTTTGGAGATGCCCTTTCATATGGCAAATAAATATACTGATTATCATTTGTTCAAATTGAATTAAGGTGAAACATAAAAAGATAGAAAGTAGGTGCAGGTTTAGGCCATTCGGCCCCTCGAGGCTGCACCACCATTCAATACAATCATGGCTGATCATGCAGACTCAGGATCCCGTTAGCAGCAAGAACTACATCCAGCTCCCTCTTGGAATATATCTAATGAAGTGGCCCCAACATCTTCCTGTGGGAGAGAATTCCACAGGTTCACAAATCTTGAGTGAAGAAATTCTTCCTCCTCTCAGTCCTAAATGGTTTACCCCTTATTCTTAGGCTGTGACCCCTTGTTCTGGCCTTCCCCCAACATCAGGAACATTCTTCCTGCATCTAGCCTGTCCGGTCCCATCAGGATTTTATATATTTCGATGAGATCCCTCCTCATTCTTCTAAATTCCAGCAAGTACAAGCCCAGTCAATCCAATCTTTCCTCATCTGTCAGTCCTGCCATCCCAGGAATCAGTCTGGTGAACCTTTGCTGGACTCCCTCAAGTGTCCTTCCTCAGCCTAGGAGACCAGAACTGTATACAAGACTCAAGGTGTGGCCTCACTAAGGCCCTGTGTAACTGCACAGAGAGATCTGGGTGTTCAGGTCCATTGTACCCTGAAGGTGGCAACGCAGGTTGATAGAGTGGTCAAGAAGGCATATGGCATGCTTTATTCATTGGACGAGGTATTGAGTACAAAAGTTGGCAGGTCATGTTACAGTTTTATAGGACTTTGGTTCGACCACATTTGGAATACTGTGTACAGACCTGGTCGCCACATTACCAAAAGGATGTGGATGCTTTGGAGAAGGTGCAGAGGAGGTTCACCAGGATGTTGCCTGGTATGGAGGGCACTAGCTATGAAGAGAGGTTGAGTAGATTAGGATTATTTACATTAGAAAAACAGAGGTTGAGGGGGGACCTGATTGAGGTCTACAAAATCATGAGAGGTATAGACAGGGTGGATAGCAAGAAGCTTTTTCCCAGAGTGGGGAGCTCAATTACTAGGGGTCACGATTTCAAGCTGAGAGGGGAAAAGTTTAAGGGAGATATGCGTGGAAAGTTCTTTACGCAGAGGGTGGTGGATGCCTGGAACGCGTTGCCAGCAGAGGTGGTAGAAGTGGGCACGATAGTGTCATTTAAGATGTATCTAGACAGATACATGAATGGCAGGGAGCAGAGGAATATAGATCCTTGGAAAATAGGCGACAGGTTTAGATAGAGGATCTGGATCGGTGCAGGCTTGGAGGGCCGAAGGGCCTGTTCCTGTGCTGAAATTTTCTTTGTTCTTTTGTTCTTTGCAGGAAGACATCCTTGCTCCGATACTCAAATCCTCTCTCTATGAAGGCCAGCATGCCATTAGCTTTCCTCACTGCCTGCTGTACTTGCATACCAACCTTTCAGCGACTGTTCCACCATTACATTCCAGGTCTTGTTGCACCTCACCTATTCCTAAACTGCCACCATTCAGATAATAACCTTCCTTCCTGTTCTTACAACCAAAGTGGATAACCTCACATTTATCCACATTATATTGCATTTGCTCACTCAGCCAGTCTGTCCAAGTCAATCTTCAGCCTCTCAGCATCCTCCTCACAGCCCACACTGGCAACCAGCTTAGTGTCTGAAATCTGCAAATTTGGAAATATTGCATTCAATTCCTTCATCTAAGTCATTAATGTGTATTGTGACTAGCTGGGGTCCCAGCACCGAAACCTGCGGTACCCCACTCCTCGTTGCCTGTCACTCTGAAAGGGACCCATTTATTCTAACTCTCGGCTTCCTGTCTGCCAACTAGTTCTCTATCCATCTCAATACATTACCTCTGATACCATGAGCTTTAATTTTGCTTACTAATCTCTCGTGTGGAACCTTGTCTATTCTATTGGTCACATCACATTTCAACATCTTCCAAAAATTCCAGAAGATTTGTCAAGCATGATTTCTCTTTAGTGAATCCATGCTGACTAGGACCAATTCTGTCACTGCTTTCCAAATGCTTAGCTATAACATCCTTAATGATTGACTCCAGCATTTTCCCCAAATGCCTATGTCAGGCTCACCGGCCTATAATTCCCCATTTTCTTTGTCCCTCCTTTTGTAAAGAGTGAAATTACATTAGCTACCCTCCAGTCTATTGAACATCTTCAAGAGTCTTCAGAATGCTGGAAAATGATCGTTAATGCACCTGCTATTTCGAAGGCCATTTTAAGTACTCCTGGATGCAGAGCATCAGGCCCTGGGGACTGATCAGGTTTTAATCCCGTCAATTTCCCAATACCAGTTCCTGACAAATAAGGATTTCCTTATTAGTTCCACCTTCATGCTTGAGCCTCTGTCTCCTAGCATTTCCTGAACATTATTATACACCTTCGTGAAGACAGATCCAAAGTACTTGTTCAACCGGTCTGCAATCTCTTTGTTGGACAAAGTTAAAAATCACACAACATCAGGTTATAGCCCCACAGGTTTATTTGAAAACAGTAGCTTTCATAGCTCTGTTCCTTGCTCAGGTGTTGTCAGAGCTCCAAAAACTAGTGTTTTCAAATAAACCTGTTGGACTATAACTTGGTGTCGTGTGATTTTTGACCTTGTCCATCCTAGCCCAACACCGGCACCTGCACATTGTCTCTTTGTTGATTATGCATTCACCTGGTTCTAACTCCAAGAGACCTACATTTGTCTTCACCAGTCTTTTTCTCTTCTTGTATCTATAGAAGTTTTTGTACTCAGTTTTCATGTTTTCCGCAAGCTTACTTTCATATTCTATTTTCCCTTTCCGAGTTAAACCCTTTGCCCTCCTCTGCTGAAATTTAAATTTCTCCCAGCCCTCAGGTTTGCTGCTTTTTCTGGCCAATTTATATGTTTCCTGTCTGGCTTTAACTCTGTTCTTGATTTTCCTTGTTAGCCCTGGTTGAGCTACCTTCCTGTTTTACTGTTATGCCAGACAGGGATGTACAATTGTTGAAGTTCATCCACGTGTTCTTTAAATATCTGCCATTGCCTATCCACTGTCAACCCCTTAAGTATCCTTGGCCAGCTTATCCCAGCCAATGCATGCCTCATACCATCAAAGTTAGCTTCCTTTAAGTTCACTACCCTAGTTTAGATTAAGTTGTCATTCTCCATCTTAGTGAAGAATTCTAACATTTAATGGTCACTCTCTTCCCCAGATGATCTTGCACCATAATGTTGCTAACTAATCCGCTCTCATTACATAATACCCAGTTTGGGATGGCTTGCTCTCGTTGGTCCCTTGATTTATTGGTCAAGGAAACCATCCTTTGTACATACCAGGAAATCCTTCTCCATCGCATTGCTATCAGTTTGGTTAGTCCAATCAATATGTAAAGTGAAATCAACCATAATAACTGCATGCATCTCTAACTTCCTGTTTGATACAGTTCCCGGCATCACAACTACTATTTGGTGGTCTGTACACAACTCCCATTAACACTTTTCTCCCTTTGGTGTTCTGCAGTTCCACCCATACAGATTCCATTGTTCAGACTAATGTCCTCCCTTACGAATAAGAACAAAGAACAAAGAAAATTTCAGCGCAGGAACAGGCCCTTCAGCCCTCCAAGCCTGTGCCGATCCAGATCCTCCATGTAAACCTGTCACCTATTTTCCAAGGATCTGTATCCCTCTGCTCCCTGCCCATTCATGTATCTGCCTAGATACATCTTAAATGACACTATTGTGCCCGCCTCTACCACCTCTGCTGGCAACGCGTTCCAGGCATCCACCACCCTCTGCGTAAAGAACTTTCCACGCATATCTCCCTTAAACTTTTCCCCTCTCACCTTGAAATTGTGACCCCTAGTAATTGAGTCCCCCACTCTGGGGAAAAAGCTTCTTGCTATCCACCCTGTCTATACCTCTCATGATTTTGTAGACCTCAATCAGGTCCCCCCTCAACCTCCGTCTTTCTAATTTAAATAATCCTAATCTACTCAACCTCTCTTCATAGCTAGCGCCCTCCATACCAGGCAACATCCTGGTGAACCTCCTCTGCACCTTCTCCAAAGCATCCACATCCTTTTGGTAATGTGGCGACCAGAACTGTACGCAGTATTCCAAATGTGGTCGAACCAAAGTCCTATAAAACTGTAACATGACCTGCCAACTCTTGTACTCAATAACCCGTCCAATGTATGAAAGCATGCCGTATGCCTTCTTGACCACTCTATCGACCTGCGTTGCCACCTTCAGGGTACAATGGACCTGAACACCCAGATCTCTTTGTGCATCAATTTTCCCCAGGGCTTTTTCATTTACAGTATAGTTCGCTCTTGAATTGGACCTTCCAATATGCATCACCTCGCATTTGCCTGGATTGAACTCCATCTGCCATTTCTCCGCCCAACTCTCCAATCTATCTATATATTCTGCATTCTCCGACAGTCCCCTTCGCTATCTGCTACTCCACCACTCTTAGTGTCATCTGCAAACTTGCTAATCAGACCATCTATACCTTCCTCCAGATCATTTATGTATATCACAAACAACAGTGGTCCCAACATGGATCCCTGTGGAAAACCACTGGTCACATTTATCCATTTTGAGAAACTCCCTTCCACTACAACTCTCTGTCTCCTGTTGCCCAGCCAGTTCTCTATCCATCTAGCTAGTGCACCCTGGTCCCCATGCGACTTCACTTTCTCCATCAGCCTACCATGGGGAACCTTATCAATCACCTTACTGAAGTCCATGTATATGACATCCACAGCCCTTCCCTCATCTATCAACTTTGTCACTTCCTCAAAGAATTCTATCAAGTTGGTAAGACATGATCTTCTCTGCACGAAACCATGCTGCCTATCACTAATAAGCCCATTTTCTTCCAAATGTAAATAGATCCTATCCCTCAGTATCTACTCGAGCAGCTTCCCCACCACTGACGTCAGGCTCACCGGTCTATAATTACCTGGATTATCCTTGCTACCCTTCTTAAACAAGGGGACAACATGAGCAATTCTCCAGTCCTCCAGGACCTCACCCATGCTCAAGGATGCTGCAAAGATATCTGTTAAGGCCCCAGCTATTTCCTCTCCCGCTTCCCTCAGTAATCTGGATAGATCCCATCTGGACCTGGGGACTTGTCCACCCTAATGCCTTTTAGAATACCCAACACTTCCCCCCTCCTTATGCTGACTTGACCTAGAGTAATCAAACATCTATCCCTAACCTCAACATCAGTCATGTCCCTCTTCTTGTTAACACATTAACAATGTCTTAATCATTCCTTAACCAGCAACGCTACCCCACCTCCCCATCCTTTCTGTCTGTATTTCATGAAAATTGAATAACCTTGGATGTTGAGTTCCTATCCTTGGTCACCCTGCAGCCAGGTCTCTCTGATCCAAATTACATCATTTCCATTAATCACTGTTTGTACAGTTAATTCATCTATCTTTTTACAAATGCTCCTCGCATTGGCACATAGCCTTCACGCTCATTTTTTTGACATTTACTGCTCTTCTAGAATCATTGTGAAATGTGGCCCTTTTTAAAACTTTTATCTTTGGTTTCTCTGCCTTCCGCTTTCACTTTTTTCTCCCTACTGTTCTCTGTTTCTGTGCCCACTTTACTACCCTCCGACTTTTTTAAAGATTCATTCACAGGTTGAGGGCGTCGCTGGCTAGGTCGGTATTTATTGCCCATCCCTAATTGCCCAGAGGCCAGTTGAGAGTCAACCACATTGCTGTGGGTCTGGAGACATTTAGGTCAGACGAGGTAAGGATGGCAGATTTCCTTTCCTAAAGGATATTGGTGAACCAGATTGGTTTTTTTTTCCTGACAATTGGCAACGGATTCATGGTCATCATTAGACACTTTATTCCAGATTTTTATTCAAATTTCACTATCTGCCCTGGCGGGAACCCGGGTCCCCAGAACATTACCTGGGTCTCTGGTTTAACAGTCCAATGATGATACTACTAGGCCAGTGCCTCCCCCTCCTTCCTACATTGTTTCCAAACCTCCTGTATTATGAGTTTAAAGCCTCCCCAACAGCACTAGCAAACACTCACCCCCCCCCCACCACCGGACATTGGTTTCATTTGTGTCCAGGCGCAGACCGTCTGGTTTGTACTGGTCCCACCTCCCCTAGAACCGGTTCCAATATCCCAGGAATTTGAATCCCTCTCTCTTGCACTATCTTTCAAGCCACATATTCATCTTCTCTATCCTGCCATTCCTAGTCTGGCTAGCCTGTGACTCTGGTAGCAATCCCAAGATTACTACTTTGATGTTCTACTTTTTAGTTTAACTCCTAACTCCCTAAATTCAGCTTGTAAGACTTCATCCTGTATCGTATCTATTTTGTTATTGCCTATGTGCACCATGACAGCTGGCTATTCACCCTCCCCTCCAGAATGTCCTGTAGCCGCTCCAAGACATCATTGGCCCTTGCGCTAGGGAGGCACCCTGGACTCTTTTGCGGCTGCAGAAATGCCTATCTGTTCCCCTTACAATTGAATCCCCTATCCCCTATATGCTATAGCTCTACCACTTATTTTCCTGCCTTTTGCATAGCAGAGCCAGCCACAGTGCCACAAGCATGGCAGCTCTCACCCTCCCTTGGTGAGCCATCTCCCCGAGCAGTATCCAAAACGGTACATCTGTGTTGGAGGGTTCTGACCACAGGGGACCTCTGCACTGCATTCCTACTCTGTTGTCACCCATTCCCTATCTTCCTCGGTAATTTTTATCTGCAATGTGACCAACTTACTGAACATGCTATCCACGATACCTTCAGCCTCATGGATGCTCCAAAGTGAATCCAGCCGCAGCTCTAGAGCTGTCAGACAGGAGCTGCAGCTGGAGCTGGACACACTCCCTGCACTTGAAGGAGTCAGGAACATCAGAACAGTCCCTGAATTCCCACATCGCACAGGAGGAGCATGACATGGATCTAGGATCTCCTGCCATGACTTCATGGTTAAACTTCCTTCTACTTCTCCGTTACCCTCGTGCCTTCAGCAGCTGCAGTAGTTTGCTTCTCCTCCGACTGCATTATCTTGCTGTCATCTACACCTGCTACCAAAGACAATATTCACTTAAGTCTACATTTAAACCTCCAGCAGCACTTCAACCTCCAGCAGCACTTCAACCACAAAGCTACCCTTCTCAAAATGGCCACTCCACTATAGTTGGCCATTTAATTCGCTCCTGGGCAGTGACTGAGTTGACTCATCCCAGAAGTATTTAATTGAAATGTTTGCATAATTATTATTTTAAGAACCACATTTCACAACATGAGGGTTGTCAAGTTTTACTTTTGTAGCATATGGTCGAGCAGTACATTAACTTCGGTGTGAGGACAAGAAATGTCCTAATTTCACAGTCAGAGAACGTGTAATAAGTTACATTAATCGCTTGAGAATATATGCATTTTGCGCCTGAACAACAACAAAAAAGACTATTTCACGATCAAAGGATGTGCAATGTTCCTATTTCATTTTAGCATGCAATATCTTTATTTCATAGTTAGAGTGCGTACGATTTACAATGTAATTATCTGACAAATACTACTTTCTGCAGTCTGCTGAAATGGAATTTACTCATTATTCAGTCTGACGAAGAGGAAGGTATTCATTTAACAGAAACTGGAGTGTCATGCCTTTATCTAAAAATGTTGGGATTCCTAGTGCCTTCTCTAATCATTGAGATTCAGTCATTCCAATTTCATAATCCATGTATCTGCAATATCCATAGGTAACAGTCTAAGGATATCCAACAGGTTGATTTCTCAACCTGAAAATGTAAACAATAAGCATTATCACAGACCAAACGATATGCAGTGCCATTCTTACATCACCTGAGATTTGCAAAGTTGATGAGATCTTTATAGTTGTCATTACATCAACTAGATTTAAATTTCAGATATTATTCAATGCCCTATCGTCATATTGAAGCAGTGTGGGAAGAGAGTCCCGCAGTCAGAATCAGAATAAAGAAACAGAAAATATGATCAGGAGTAGACTATGTGGCTCTTCAAGCCAGCACTGATATACAATGTTATCATTACTGATCATTCGACTCAGGACCCTTCTACTGCTTTCTTCTGATACACTTTGAACTATTTAACTGTAAGAACAATATATCTCATTTTTTAAAACATTAAAAGTGTTGGCCTCACATTTTCTGTGGCAAAGAATTCCACAGGCTTTCTCAAAAAGACAGTTCTGCCATACCAGAAATTAGTCTGGTAAATCTTCAATGCCTTTGTAGACAGAATATCCTTCATTTGTGAGGGAGATGAACACATTTCTCCAGATGTGCTGTCAGCAAGTCTGCTACAATTGCACAGAGAAATCTCTGTTCCTGAACTTGAATCCTCTCACTATTAAGACCAACATACCAGTTAAATTCTTCAACACCAGCTATGCCTGCATCTGGCCTACAATGACAGCCAGGTATCTTCAAACCTCCCACTTTCCAAATCAATTGCTATTCAGGCAATAACCTGCACTCTTTTTGCTATCAAAGTGGATAACTTCACATTGCCTTGCAAGGAATAAAGATGGACAGGCCACTTGATGTCGACCTATGCATTGAAAAAGATGACACCAGAGACAGCCCAGTCAACCCTGCCAAGTCCTGATTACTAACATCTGAGGTTAGTGCCAAAATTGAGGTGTGTATTACTGACTAGTCAAGCAACAGCCTGATGTAGTCGTAGTCATACTCATGGGTTGATACCTTACAAATAATGTCTCTACACCATCATCACCATCTCTGGATATGTCTTGTCTCACTGGCAGAACAGATCCAGATAAGGGGTGGCAGCAAGGGAGCAAAATATTCTTTGAATGGGAAATTTCAATCCCCACCATCAAAAGTGACTTTGCAGCAGTACTACTGACTGAGCTTGTCAGGTATTAAAGCAAATAGCTGCTAGATTATGTCTGTGGCCGGTGGAACCAGCAAGTGTTAAATAACATACGTGAAGTTTTCCTTCCCAATCTGCCGCTGCAGATGCATCTGTCCGTGATAGTACCAGTAATGAGTGGCCACTGCACAATCCTTGTGGGAATGAAGCCCTACCTTCACAATGAGAAAATCTTCCATTGTGTTGTATGGCATTATCACCACGCTAAATGTACAGATTTTGAAGAGATCTGGCTTCTGTAAATCAGGCATCCATGAGGTACTGTGGGCCATGAACAGCAAGAAAACTGTACTCCAGCACAATGTGTAACCTCATGGCCTGGTACATCTCCCGCCCATTCAACCATTACCAACAATCCAGGGACCAACCTTGGTTCAATGGAGAGTTCAGGGTGGCATGACAGGAGCAGCACTAGACGTAAAATTAAAGTGTCAATTTGGTGAAGCTAGCAAACAGGATTATATGTGATCCCACAACAACTGGATCAGATCTAATCCCTGAAACTCTGACATGTCCAGTCGTGAATGATTTTGGACAATTAAACAACTCATTAGATGAGGAGGCTCCACAAAATCCCAATCCTCAGTGATGGAAGAGCACTGCATCATCAATGCCAACATTAAGGCAGTAACATTTGCAACAACCTTCAGTCAGATGATTTATCCCTGTCTCCCTCCAGTGGCCCCCAGCATCGCAGATACCAGTCTTCATCCATTCCAAGCCACTCCATATGATGTGAAGAAATGTTTGGAGGCACTGGATACTACAAAAGCTTTGGGCCCTGATAACATTCTGGTAAAAGTACTGAAGACTTATGCTCCAGAACTTGCTGCACCCCAAGCCAAACTGTTCCAGTACAGTTACAACACTGGCATCTACCCAACAATGTAAAAATTGTCCAGGTATGTCCCATGCAGAAAAAAAGCAGGGGGAAGCCAAACTGGCCAATTACTGCCCCATCAGTCTACTCTCATTCATCAGTAAAGTGATGGAAGGTGTCATCAACAGTGCAATCGAGTGGCACCTGCTCAGCGACGCCCAGTTTGGGTTCCTGCCAGGGCCACTCAACTCCTGACCTCATTATGGCCTTGATGCAAATGCGGACAGAAGCGCTGAATTCCTGAGGGGAGAGTGACAGCCCTTGACGTCAAAGCTGCATTCGGCCAAGTACAGCATCAAGGAGCCCAAGAGAAATTGGAATCAATGGACACTGGGGGGAAGCTTTCTACTGTTGGAGTCATGCCAGCACGTAGGAAGGTGATCATAATTGTTGGAGGTCAGTCATCTCAGTTCCAGGACATCGAGCAGGCGTTCCTCAAGTGTTCCTGGCCCAACCATCTTCAGCTGTCTCATCAATGATCATCACTCCATCATAAGGTCAAAAGTGGGGATGTTTGCTGAACAATGAACAAAGAACAGTATAGAAACAAAAACAGAAATTGCTGGAAAACCTTAGCAGGTCTGGCAGTATCAATGGAGAGAAATCCGAGTTAATGTTAACGCTGCTAGCTATCATCAGTTCTGAGGGAGGGTCACGACTCAAGATGTTAACTCTGATTTCGCACCACAGACCTGAGTTTTTCCAGTAGTTTCTGTTTTTTGTTTCTGATTTTACAGCATCCACAGTTCTTTTTATTAAAGAGCAGTATAGCACAGGACCAAGCTCTATGTACCACCAAGACTACACCAGCACATGGTCCTTCCAAAACTAAAAACCTTTACCTCTAACATGGTCTGTAGCCTTCTATTCCCTGCTTATTTGAATATCTGTCAAGAGACTGCTTAAATATTGCTATTGTATCCACCTTCACCATCTCCGCTGATGGTGCATTCCAGGCACTTACCACTCTGTGTGGAAAAAAAAACTTGTCATCTTCTTTAAGGTACCTCCTTTTACCTTAAACCTATGCTCCCTAGTAATTGCCATTTCTTCCCTGGGGGGGATATAAACTCTGGCAATTTGTTCTATCTTTGCCTCTCATAATTTTGTAAACATCTATTGGAGTCACCCCTTATCCTACAGCATTCAAGTGGAAACAAGCTGCGTTGGTCCAATCTCTCCTCAAAGTTAATATCCTCCAAACATGGACACTCTCCAAAAGCCTCCGCATCCTCATGGCAGTGTGGTGATAAGGTAAGAATGGTACAGTGTTCAAAATGTGACCTAACTGAAGTTTTATACAGCAATTTGTCCACATTTCTTTTCTTCTTTCGCTCGCATGCTGTTCAGAGACCTGCAGTACAATTAAAGTAATTGCTCCCTTCCTATTCCTCCGGCTTTAATCATTTGGCCTCGCTGGACGGGCAGTCAAAGTTGTCCTCCCTCAGTATACCAAGATAGGTGATAGTGGACAATGAGGAAGATTATCTCAGACACAACAGAACCTTGATTAGATGGGCCAATGAGCCAAGGAGTGAAAGAAGGATTTTAATTTAGATAAATGTTGAGTGTTGTTTTTGTCCAGGCAAACCAGGGCAGGACTTATATAGTTAATGGTAAGGTGCTATGGAGTGTTGCCGAACAAAGCGATCTAGAAGTGCAGTTGCATAGTTTCTTGATGGTGAAGTTGCAGGTAGACAGGATGGTGAAGAAGGCATTTGGCATGTTTGCCTTTATTGGTCAGAACATTGAGTACAGGAGTTGGGATGTCATGTGACAGTACAGGACATTGTTAAGGCCACTTTTAGAAAACTGCAGACAATTTTGGTCGCCCTTCTGTACAAAGGATGTTGTCAAACTTGAGAGGGTGCAATAAAGATTGACGATGATGTTACCAGAACTAGGAGAGTTTGAGCTATAGGAAGAGGTTGAATAGGCTGGGCATTTTTCCCTGGAGCGTTGAATGCTGAGGAGTGAACTGAAAGAGATTTAGAAAATCATGAGGGGCATGGAAAGGGTATATAGCCAAGGGCTTTTTCCTCAGGCTGGGGAGTCCAAAACTAGAGGGCATAGGTTTAAGGTGAGAGGGGAAAGATTTAAAAAGAATTGAGAGGGTAACTTTTCCATGCAGACGATGGTACGTGTATGGAACGAGCTGCCAGAAGAAGTGGTGGAGGTGGGTACAACTACAACATTTAAAAGGCATCTGGATGGGAATATGAATAGGAAGGATTAAGATGGATACAGATCAATTGCTAGCAAATGGGACTAGGTCAGATTGAGATGACTAGTTGGCATGGATGAGTTGGACCAAAGGATCTGTTGCTGTGCTGTCTGACTCTATGATGCAATAAAACACAGCCATGGCAAACTCCAATACTTTCGGCCTTGTCAGAACTATACATGTTTCAATTAGACCCCTGTCATTCTTCTGTTTTTGTTATGTATTCCCTGGAGTTTAGAAGTTGCTGGAAAATCTCAGCATCTGTGAAGAGAAATCAGAGTTAATGTTTTGGGTCTGGTATCTGAGGGAGGGTCACTGGACCTGAAACATTGATTTCTCTTCACAGAGTTAATGTTTCAATGTTTCAGGTCCAGTGACCCTCCCTCAGAACAGTTATCAGACCCAAAACATTAACTCTGATTTCTCTTCACAGATGTTGCCAGACCTGCTGAGCTTTTACAGCAACTTCTGTTTATGTTTCTGATTTACAGCATCCACAGTTCTTTCAGTTTTTATCCAGGGAATACATGCCTGATCGACTGATATTCTTTGCATATGATAAACTTGACATAACAGGAACTAACATAGCAAATGTTCACTGCACTCCTGCTATCACACAAATGTATTATTTTTGTGAATGCAATTCGCCTTCCACACTGCTTGTTGCACATGAATGCTGGTTTTTGGTGATACGTTTACAAGGAAACCATAGTCCCTTTTGAAAATCAACAATTTCCAACCTATCTATCATTGTCTGATAATGCATTGCTATTCTGTTTTTCCTTTGACGGTGGATGATCTCAATGTATCATCAACCATGCAATATATGCACTCACTCAACTTGTCTAACTCGTCTTGAAACCTCTTCACTTCACCATCTCCTCAACAATCACAATTGGTGACTAGGTTGGTACAGTGGTTAACACTGATATCTCAGTGCCAGGGACCTGGGTTCAAATCCAGCCTCAGGCAACTACCTATATGGAGTTTGCACATTCTCCCTATGTCTGTGTGTTTCCTCTGGGTGTTCTGGTTTCCTCCCACAGTCCAGAGATATGCAGGTTAGGTAGATTGGCCATGCTTAATTGCTCATGGTGTCAGGCATGCCTGGGTTAGATGGGTTAGCCATGGGAAATGCAAGGTTATAAGGATGGGGTAAGGGGTGGGTATGTGTGGGATGCTCTTCAGAGGGTCATGGTAGGCTTGAATGGCCGAATAGCCTGAGTCTGCACTGTAGGGATTTTTAAAAAAATCAACTTAGTTCTGTTTTATCCCCTTCATGTGGTTCAGAAGTATCATATTTGATTCACACAATCAAACCTTTGGTATATATTGAGAGTAGGTGGTATCAAGAACTGAACCCTACTATTGTTGCCACCTACAACTCTGAAAAGTAGATCTATTTATTTTTGCTCACGGTTTCCTATCCACGAACCAATTCTGAATGCAGACTCGCGTGTTTTACCATTGCGTAATAATCTCTCTTGTGTGAAACTTTATCAAAAATGTCTGCAAAAAGAGATAACACGGTATTTGCTGGTCCTGACCTATCTACTATTTATGTTCTAAACAAAGCACACTCCAGTAGGCTTTGCATATGTCACATTCATAAATCCATTTTAATCTGTAAAATTCCATTGACATTTTCTAAGTTTCGTGTCATCACATCCGTCATAATAGTGTTGAACAATTCCCTTTGACTGGTGCTAGGCTAAAGGATCTGTTAATCTTTGCTTTATTCCTCTCTCATTTGTTGACAGTGGAATTACCTTTTCCACCCTACAGGCTGCTGAGATTGTTACAAAATATGCAGAATGTTAGATGATCTAAAAAAAAAGCAATCTACATGGCCAAATACTTAAAATGCATTGTAGATTGTGAGATTATGGAGATTTGAGTTTCTCCCCACTAATTTGTCCAGCACATGTATTTATTTTGCGTGTGCGTGTGTCCGCAGCCATGTGCACGCACGCTGGCTTCAGAGTTTTAATATGTCTGCACGTTTGTTATGTAGTCATGCCTGTGTCTGTCTGATTTTCTAGATGAGTGTTTGTGTGTTTTGAGTAAGCATGTGCACGTCAGTCTGTTTGTTTTGTGTTTGTGTGTCCACATATGTGTCTCTGCTTGGTGCTTGAGGATTTTGTATATGTGTGGGTGTGGGTGTATATATATGTGTGTATTTAGCTCTGTGTGCCTGAGTGTATTTCTGCAATTAAGTGTGTACATTTGCCAAAGCTAATGCTGGCTAAAGATCGGAAGGTGCATCAATACAAAGGAAGGAGGGTAAAACAATATGCATAAAAACCAAAAGAATGGTTACACAAAGCTGATCTGCGATGACCAAAGGCCATCTTTCATGCCATATTTAATACTATTGCAATGCCAATTATGATGTAATTTTGTTGGGAATTTGGGGAATAATTAAGAATTTTTTTACATAGAATCAAGTTTAAAAAATGTCCAGTTGTTACTGAATAACCAGAAATGAATTCATTTATCTTTCATCTATTAATTTGCAGTAATGTACAGAATTTTTACGCTGGATCACTACATGAGGCCAGTAAATGATAAAATCAGGGTTTCTATATACGTAAGTAAACTACCTCTTTGGAGAGGGGGGAGAAAATACTGTGGATGCTGGAAATAAGGAATAGAAACCAAAATTGCTAGAAAATCTCAGCAAGTCTGGCAGCATTTATGGAGAGAAAGCAGATTTTAATGTTTGGGGTCTAGTGACTCTCCTTCAGAACTGATTTTGCTCAGAAAATGTTGGTATATGTGCTGAAGATGGGATGGGGAGGGGGGAAAACGATAGGTGGAGATGGAGCCGAGAAAGAGAAAATCAATTGGATAGACAAAAAGGAATGGGTAAAGGTCAGTCTCGGATAATAAATAACTACTAATGGGGACCATCAGTGGTTGAACAAGTTTTGTGGTAGCAGACACAGGGTCTGGTACGTGCACAAATTGGTAGAAATACTCAAGAACTCCATGGGAAGCTAAGGAAGTGAGTGCCTTAGCCTTAAAATTGTGGAGCTGAATATTGAGTCCAGAAAGTTGCAGTGTTTCTAAGCAGGAAATGAGGTGCAGTTCTTCCAGCTTGCACTGAGCTTCGCTAGAGCATTGCAGCGAGCCTGAGGCAGAGACGTTGGCTAACCTTTTCCTTGCTACAGTCAGTTCCAAAGAAGGCTCATTGGATTTGAAATGTTAACTGCCTTCTCTGCAGAGATGCTGCCATACCTGCTAAGACTTTCCAGCAATTTCTATTTTTGTTTACAAATTCAGAGGAAAGATTTTCAATGTTCTAGGCGATGTCAGCACCTAGTCAGTTGTCTGCATATTGTGTGAGAGTCCATTCCTGGGGACCACAATAGGCAGCTTTGGTAGTTTTCAAAATAGAATGTTTTGAGCAGGTTCCATTCATTTGTATCTTGGGTATTTTCTGTATGCATTTTGTAGAGTCACAGAGATATGCAGCATGGAGACAGACCCTTCGGTCCAACTCGTCTATGCTGAACAGATATCCTAAATAAATCTAGTCCCATTTGCCAGCATTTGGCCCATATCCCTCTGAAACCCTTTTTATTCACATACATGCACCACTGTCTGTGTGGAAAAAGTTTCTACTTAGATCCCTTTTAAATCTTGCCCCTCTCACCTTAAACCTATATCCTCTACTTCTGGAATCCCTCACCCCTGGAACAAGACCCTGTCTATTTACCCAATCCATGCCTTTCATGATTTTATAAACGTCTATAATGTCACCCCTCAGCCTCTGGCACTCCAGCAAAAATAGCCCCAACCTATTCAGCCTCTCCCTGTAGTTCAAACCCTTGAACTCTGGCAACATCCTTGTAAATCTCTTCTGAACCCTTTCAAGTTTCACAACATCTTTCCTATATACTAGAAATGCACGCAGTATTCCAATAGTGGTCTAACGAATGTCCCGCACAGCTTCAACATGACCTCCCAACGCCTATACTCAGTGCACTGTCAAATAAAGGCAAACATATCACCGTCAGTATCCTATCTAACTGCGACTCCACTTTCAAGGAACTATGAACCTACACTCCAAAGTCTCTTTGTTCAGCAACACTCCCCTGGACCTTCCCATGAAGTGTATAAGTCCTGCCCTGATTTGCCTTTCCAAAATGGATCACTTCACATTTATCGAAATTAAACTCTATCTGCCACTCCTTAGCCCATTGGCCTATCTGATCAGGATCCAGTTGTCCACTGAGGTAACCTTCGCTATCCACTACACTTCCAAATTTGTTGTCATCTCCAAACTTACTAACCGTACCACCTATGTTTACATCCAAATCATTTATATAAATGATGAAAAGCAGTGGACCTAGCACTGATCCTAATGGCACACCGCTGGTCACAGGCCATCAGTCTGAAAAGCAACCCTCTACCAACACCCTCTGTTTTCTACCTTCAAGCCAGTTCTGTATCCAAATACCTAGGTATCCCTCTTTTTGGTGTGATCTAACCTTGCTAACCAGTCTACCATGAGGAACCTTGTCGAATGCCTTACTGAAATCCATATGCATCACGTCTACTGCTCTGCACTCCTCAATCCTTTAAATCCTTACTTTAAAAAATTTCAATCGAGTTAATGAGACACGATGTCCCACGCACGAAGCCATGTTGACTATCCTGAATCAGTCTGTGCCTTTACAAATACTTGTAAATCTTGTCTGTCAGGATTCCCTCCAACAACTTGCCCACCGCCGATGTCAGGCTCACCAGTTTATAGTTCCGTGGCTTTTCCTTACCACCTATCTTAAATAGTTGCACTATGTTAGCCAAACTCCAGTCTTCAGCGCCTCACTTGTGGCTATTGATAGAAATATCTCAGCAAGAGGCCCAGCAATCACTTCCTTAGCTTCCCATGGAGTTCATGGGTACACCTGATAAGGCCCTGGAAATTTATCTACTTTTTATGCATTTTAAGACGTCCAGCACTTCTTCCACTGTAATATGGACATTTTTCAAGCTGTTGCTATTTATTACCCCCATTCTCTAGCTTCTCCACAATAAGCACTGATCCAAGATACTCATTTAGTATCTCCCCCTATCTCCTGCAGTTCCACATGCAGGTGGCCTTGTTAATCTTTAAGGACCCCTATTATCTCTCTAGTCACCCTTTTTTCCTTAATGCATTGTAGAATCCCTTTGGATTCTCCTTGGCTTTGGCCAAAAGGGTTATGTCATGTCCCTTTTTGTCCTCCTGATTTCCCTCTTAAGTATATTCCTACTGCCTTTATATTCTTTTAGGGATTCACTTGATCTCTGCTGCTTATACCTGACATGTGCGTCCTTCTTATTCCTAACCAATACCTCAATTTTTGTAGTCATCCATCATTCCCTACACCTACCAGCCTTGCCCTTCACCTTAAAAGGACTATACTTTCCCTGGCCTCTCATATCATTTTTGAAAGTTCTTGCTTGATATCATTAAAATTTGTCCTTCTCCAATTTAGAATTTCAACTTTTAGATCCAGTCTTTTCTCTTCCATCACTATTTTGAAACTAATAGAATTATGGTCACTGGCCCCAAAGTGCTCCCTCACTGACACCTCAGTGACCTGTCCTGCCTTATTTCTCAACAATAGGTCAAGTTTTGCTCCTTCTCTAGTAGATACACCCACCTACTGAATCAGAAAATTTTCTTGTACACTCTTAACAAATTCCTCTGCATCCAAGCCCTTAACACTATGGCAGTCCCAGTCTATTGTTTGCAAAGTTAAAATTCCCTACCATAACCTCCCAGTATTCTTACAGATAACTGAGATCTCCTTACAAATTTTGTTTCTCAATTTCCCGCTAACTATTGGGCATGTCTATAGGACAATTCACCAAGGTGATCATCCCTTTCTTACTTCTCAGTTCGACCCAAATAACTTTCCTGGATGTATTCCCAGGAATATCCTAAGTACAGCTGTAATGTTATCCCTAATCAAAAACACCACTCCCCCTCCTCTTTTGCCACTCTTGCTATCATTCTTATAGCATCTAAAGCCCAGATCATTTAAGCTGCCAGTCCTGTCCATCCCTAAGCCATGGTTCTGTAATCCTTATGATATCCCAGTCCCATGTTCCCAACCATGCCCTGAGTTCATGTGCCTTACCTGTCAAGCCTCTTGCATTGAAATAAATTGCATTTATTAAGAGGCCTAACAATGCAATCAATCCTACCTCATTCTCTGCTTTGTTCCTGCCTGCCTGTCTATTTGACTTACTCCTTTTCCCAACTGTATCAGCCTCAGACTGATCTCTTTTCTCCCTATGTCCCTGGGTCCCACGCCCTCCTTACTTGTTTGAATGCTCCCCAGCAGCTCTAGCAGATCTCCCCGCCAGTATATTAGTTCCTTCCAATTCAGATGTAATCCATCTTTCTCATACAGGTCACTTCTATTCCAGAAGAGATTCAGTTGGTCCAAAAATGTGAATCCTTCGCTCCTGTACCAACTCCTCAGCAGCGCATTCAACTGCTCTATCCTCCTATTCCTACACTAACGAGCTCATGGCAGCGGGAGTAATTGAGATATTACTACCCTTGGACCAGCTTTTAAATTCCTGCCTAATTTCCTATATTCTCTCCTCAGAACCTTGTCCTTCTCTCCTCCTATGTTGTTAGTTCCAATAGTTACAACGACCTACTGCTGGTCCCTTTACCCTTTGAGAACAGTCTGCACCCTCTCTGAGATATCCTTGATCCTGGCACCAGGGAGGCAACACATCATTCTGATGTCTCACTGTTGGCTGCAGAAACGTCTGTTTGTGCCTCTGAATAGACGGTCCCCTATCACAATCGTTCACTTGGAACCTGACATACCCTTTGTTACAGTAGAGCCAGTCTCAGTACCAGAAATGTAGCTGTTGGTCCATCCTGTCCCCCAACATTTTTTCCAAAACAGCATACTTGTTTGAGATGGGGATAACCACAGGAGACTCCTGCACCTGCACCAATGTCTCCCTGACGCTAACCTTTCCTGGAGATCTCCCATCTGCCTGACTGCATCTGTTGGTTGATCTCCCTCCCTGCAACTACCATCTATCACACCCCCTGGCTCCTGTAAATTCCTCATTGCCTGTAACTGCCACCCCGACTGATCCATGCGATCCAATAGGATTCGCAACCAAACAAACTTCCTGCCGATATAATCATCAAGAACATTGAAATTCTGCCTAATCTCCCACATCCGACAAGAAAGGTATATTACTCTTTGCACCTTAACAATCTGCACACCCAGAAAATAGCACAGTTTTACTCTCAATGAAAACGTATAATCAGAAAAGGGCCTACTCTACTCACTGTAGGTTTACAAAAAAAAAAGGTTACGCTTTAAAAGTAGCCACTAAACTCTTCCCCTGCTGTGAGAAACCCCACGCAGATTTATTTTCTCCCCAAGGTCAGCTGTGAATTTTGCCACTTGTGTGTTTTTCTTGGAACTCCAATGTCCAGAGATACTTGCAACTAAACAGTAAAGACAGCAGCTCTGTAGATTCACTGCTGGGTTGGACAGCAGTGTAGGTCTCTTTCTCAGTTTGATCCATTTCCCATGTGGTCACTGCCTTTGTCTCACTTCCTCCTTTTTAAGGTGCCATTGTTTTGATCTTTTCTTCCCCGAAGTTCCAAAACAATGCAACAGCTTATAAAACAATAATTACTGTTCCTAGAAGTCGAGGAAATCAGCTCCAACACTGAAAATACCTCAGAAAAGGAGCAGATCCTACAGCCATGATTTTTTTCCTGTCTTCCATCTTGGATTACCCAGAATCCTTTTTTTCAGTCAATGTGGATTATGAATGTACAACTTGAGGCTGTTGTGATGTCTCTATTCCTAAATTCAAAATTAACAGCATGATGGCCTGTAAGACTGACAACCAAAGCATTCAACATTCACCTTCAACAACAGATTTTAAATCAGTGAGACTATTCAGAAGCTATGACAATGGGCATTGAGAGGAGTGTAGTTTTAACCTCACCACCAGTCAGAAATCTACGTAATTGGTGGGAGGCAGGTTACATAAGGCATGCTGAACTGGTATTGAGTCTAGCTTTGAACTGATCCCATCACTTTAACGACAGCGGTGGTGCATATTGCTGTTTCAGGATGCAAATAAAACATCCTTTTGTGCAAGCAGAAAGGAAATACATCAAGTAGAAAGAAAAATAATGCCATAAGTACACCGCGTAGCTCAAAAGATGTCCGATCATTTCCCACTTTGCGTTAAAAATCTTGTTTTTGAGGCATTGTAGTATTAACATATTTCATGTCACGTAAGTGTGAAGTGATGCATTTGGGCAGAACAAACAAGGAAAGGGGATACAAGATCAACATTTGGACCCTTAGAAGCACCAGTGATTGGAGGGACATTGGTGTGATTGTCCACAGCCTCCTTACTTCAGCAGGACAGATTCTTAATGTAGCTAAGAAGGCACTTGGGATGCTTGCCTTTATTAGCTGAGGCTTGGAGTTCAAGAGCAGCATAAAATGTTGGTTAGGCCACAACTAGCGTATTGTGAGTGTGGAGAGCAGAGATCCTAAAATCTAACTGTTCAGATTGGAATAGACTCAGGAGAAGACATAAAAGTTTTACATGTCACAAGACTAATACATTTTTTTTGTTTGAAACTTTTCAACTTGTACATATCCAATCAAGTGAAGACAAAAAATGAAATTATTGAAACCTTTTTTTATTATTTATTATTTGAAAGGGAAGTACTAATTAATAGTCAGGTGGAATATAGTTGCTATCGTGGAAAATAGGCAAGCTAATTTTTACTCCCCGATAACTGCCAGCCTTGTTCAAACTTCAAACATGCTAATTTGAATCTGGGTAGTCAAGGTCTTGCCTTAAAAAGAAAAAAATTTGGATAACACAGGAAATTCTTCAGTAATTTCCAAAGAAGGGTCCCAACCCAAAACATCAGCTTTCCTGTTCCTCTGATGCTGCCTAGCCTGCTGTCTTCCTCCAGCTCCACACTTTTTTTTTTTATCTCTGATTCCAGCATTTGCAGTTCTTGCTATCTCAAAAAATTTGGATACTGCTTGCCACCTAGTTTGTTGATTTGAACCAAGTTTAATATATGGACATTCTACCTGCAAGGAACAGGGCCGAACAACAGTAGTGGACCTACGTGCATGGGCCACTATATAATCCTGAATGATATTCCTACATTGATGTCAGCATAATTCTTTGCAATCTTATCTTATTTAGCAAATATTGTGCAATCATGGAACCACATTTAATGTTGTTTATTTTGTTGTGAGTTTTGAAAAAGGCCTGTATGGTCAGCACCATGCTTGTTGTTAACAGCAGAAGAATTTTGCTGACAAGCAACTTGCGTTTGTCAGCTAGGTTAACTGTGTCACACAGTAGCATTTGTTGGAAGTGGTGTACGCTAAACTAAAGGGGCTTGCAGACAGAAAGTACATACAGAGACATTGTGTCTCTTTCAAATGAACAAAATGGGTGACATCCATTTTCCGAATTGTAGAATATCTTGACCAACCAAATGTAACTTGCTTGGGTTTAAAATTGAACAGTCATGGCAGTTAACTGTCAGTCATAATTAACTGGTGCACTCCCATGGCAACAGTTCAACCAATCTGAGTCCATTTTCATGTACTCTGCTCTCATACAGAATCTGTGCTGTGTTTTCTTAACTTTAGTACTTCAAGTGCATTGTCCTGATGATTGCAAGATGCAGTGTTTCAAAAAAAATGTGCCTTTTTTCAGCAACGTTCACATTCTGCACAGTGAAACAATGATTTGGAATATCTTGAACCTGTTACCTTATTTAAAAAAAAGTATTGGCCAAAATTGTGCAAGGTTGTATCCCACTTCCTGACAGAATGTGTTACTTTACCATTGTCAGTTAGTTTTAGATAAGGAAAGCTGACCACTCGTTATTTGAGGCCTTTCCATTGAACAATAATGACCAAGACATATGGTTTCACACTGATTACGTTTTGGTGATTTTTTTTACCAGAACTCCCGCAACATGCAACTCATGGCTGCCTACTGGATGTCAGAGAAAATGAAATTGCTCCGGACAAGAGTCCCCGATATTGAAGAGTAAGTTATTAACATATTTCATTTCACATGAACGTGAGGTGCTGCACTTGGGCAAGACAGACAACGCAAGAGAAAACGTGATCAGCAATAGGACCCTTGGAAGCACTGGGGATTAGATTCACTCACTGGTGTGAATGCCCACTGCCTCCTTATTTTATCAGGACAGGTTGAGAAGGCCTATGGAGTACTTGCCTTTATTAGCCGAGATATAGAGTTTCAGTACAGGGAGGATATCCTGGAGCTGCGTAAAATGTTGTTTAGGCCACAACTAGAGTATTGCATGCAGTTCTAGATTAGAATCATAGAATCCCTATAGTGTGGAAGCAGGCCATTTGGTCCATCGAGTTCACACCAACTTTCAAAGAGCATCCCATTCAGATAAGTCCCCTACCCTTTCCCTGTAATCCTGCATTTCCCATGGCAAATCCATCTAGCCTGCACATCCATGGAAACTAGGTGGATTGGCCATGCTAAATTGTGCATAATGTGCGCATCTTTGGACTGATGGATGCGGGGAAATTGAACAAGTTTAAGGAGGCGTAGAGCAGTTTTTAATCAGTAATGGGTTAACGAGTTATGTGGAGGTACAGCAGGCCGTAACGTGGGAATGACGCTGAGTTCAGATCAGCCATGATTGTACTAAATTGTGGAGCTAGCTTGAGGGGCTAGTCTTTATAGAACACAGCACAGTACAGGCCCTTTGGCCCACTATGTTGTGCTGACCTTTTATCCTACTAAGATCAATCTACTCTGCATACCCTACATTTTACTATCCTCCATGTGCCTATCCAAGAGTCGCTTAAAAGTCTCTAAAGTATCTGACTCCACTACCACTGCCGGCAGCGCATTCCACTCTCTGTGTGAAGAACCTACCTCTGACATCTCCCCTACACCTTCCTCCAATCACCTTAAAATTATTCCCCCTCGTAGTAGTCATTTCCACCCTGGGAAAAAATCTCTGACTATCCAGTCTATCTATGCCTCTCATCATCTTGTACCCCTCTATCAAGTCACATCTCATCCTTCTTTGCTCCAATGAAAAAAGCCCTAGCTCCCTCAACCTTTCCTCATAAGACCTGCCCTCCAGTCCAGGCAGCATCCTGGTAAATCTCCTCTGCACCCTCTCTAAAGTTTCCACGTCTTTCCTACAATGATGTGATCACAACTGAACACAATATTCCAAGTGTGGTCTAACCAGAGTCTTATAGAATTGCAGCATAACCTCACGGCTCTTAAACTCAATTCCCCTGCCAATGAAAGCCAACACACCATATGCCTTCTTTACAGCCCCATCAACATGGGTAGCAACTTTGAGGGATCTATGGACGTGGACCCCAGGATCCCTCTGTTCTTCCACACTGCTGAAAATTGATATTCTTGTAAACGCTGAAGAACACATGTAGTAATGTCCTGACAATGATATGAATGTCTTCCAACAATTATGTCATCTTAAGTCGCTTATATATGAAAAGCTGTCAGTATACTCCAGTGCCATATTGCATGATGTATGATGATGTTAGGACATGACATTTTATTTCCGATGGTCAAAGCAAGCTTTTTCTTTAGACATTAGTCTAATCTCTGTGTTACTCTAAAGGTTTTGTACGGAATGGTAGTGAATTGATATCAATGTCAAGCAACAAACTCATGACAGCTTGGCAACACCTGTGTCCAGAAAGTCAGGCATGCCAGGATGAATTCAATTTTCATCACATCTGATGTGTGTAGACCCCCTTTGAGGAGTGACCTGAAAATTATGGCAGCAGCAGAAAAAGGAATAAATCAAAATGTTGATGTCAGAACAAACCATTAGCCAAGGTGCTGGAATACAGGGCGGTGCGGTGGCTCAGTGGTTATCACTGCTGCCTCACAGCGCCAGGGACCCAGGCTCAGTTCCACCCTCAGGCAACTGTCTGTGTGGAATTTGCACATTCTCCCCGTGTCTGCGTGGGTTTCCTCCAGGTGCTCTGGTTTCCTCCCACAGTCCAAAGATGTGCATGGTAGGTGGATTGGCCATGCTAAATTGCCCATAGTGTTCAGGGATGTGTAGATTAGATGGGTTTATAAGCGGGATGGGTCTGGGTGAGATGCTTTGAGGGTCGATGTGGACTTGTTGGGCCGAAGGGCCTGTTTCCACACCGTAGGGATTCTATGATTCTATGATCTTAGCAAAACTAAAAGATATAAAATAAAATGGAGCGGAGTCACTATTATATAAATAGATTTAACAGGGTGGGACTGTCTTGCTTGCAGTAAATATATTTGGGAGGACGTTTCATGCAGGTAATTAAAATCACGAATAGAATCAAAGAGTCAGATGACACTGAAACAGACACTTCAGTCCAACTCGTCCTTCCACCAGTTTCCCAAACTAAACTAGTCCCATTTGCCTATGCTTAGCCCATATCCCTCCAAACCATTCCTGTTCATGTACCTGTCCAAATGCCTTTTAAATGTTGTAACTGTACCTGCTTCTAATACTTCCTCTGGCTGTTCATTCCACATACGAACCACCCTCTGTCTGAAAAAGTGGCCCCTCAGATCCCTCTTAAATCTTTCTCCTCTCACTTTAAAAAAAACTCCCCTCTAAATTTGAATTACCCTCTCCCAGGAAAAAGACCATTGCTATTGACCTTATCTATGCCTGTCATGATTTTATAATGGTCATCCCTCAATCCCGTTCCACCACCAGTGGAAAAAATGCTTATCTCGCCTCTCCTTATATAACATAAATCTTCCAGTCACAGTAATATCATTGGAAATCTTTTCTGCACCCTGACCCGGAATACTGAGAGAAAGAAAAAAGGAAGACCAATTAATATTTGTGCAAGGGGCTAGAAGGCGTGGATTGAAGGTGATTGTCACATTCTGCATTGCAAACCAGTGGTCCAGCCAATGGAGCTAACCAATTCCATTAATGAGTGATTGAAATTCATTGAAAGTGCTTCAGTGTAGTTAGAGTCAGAGAGTCATTACAGCTGTACCTTTCAGTCCAACTCGTCCATGCCAACCAGATATCCTAAATAAATCTAGACCCATTTGCCAGCATTTGGCTCATATCCATCTAAACCCTTCCTATTCATATACCTGTTCTGATGTCTTTTAAATGTTGTAATTGTACCAGCTCCACCACCTTCTCTGGCAGCTCATTCCATAAACACATCACCCTCTGCATGGAAAAAGTTGCCCTTAGGTACCTTTTAGGTCTTTCCCCCTCACCTTAAACCCTCTAGTTTTGGACTCCCTCACCCCAGGGAAAAGACGTTGTCTATTCACCCTATCCATGCCCCTCATGATCTTATAAACCTCTATAAGATCACCCCTCAGCCTGTGGAACTCCAGCGAAAATAGCCCCAGCCTCTCCCTGTAGCTCAAACCCTCCAACCCTGGCAACATCCTTGTAAATCTCTTCTGAACCCTTTCAAGTTTCACAACATCCTTCCTACAACAAAGAGACCAGAATTGCACACAGTATTTCAAAAGTGGCCTAACCAATGTCCTGTGCTGCCACAACATGACCTCCCAACTCCTACATTCAATGCACTGACCAATAAAGACTAGCATACTAAACGCCGTCTTCACTATCCTGTTTACCTGCGACTCCACTTTCAAGGAACTATGAACCTACACTCCAATGTCTTGTTGTTCTGCTACACTCCCCAGAACCTTTATCAGTAAGTGTGTCAGTCCTGCTCTTATTTGCCTGCCTCATTTTATCTAAATGAAACTTCATCTGCCACTACTTGGCCCTTTGGCCCATTGATCAAGATTCAGTTGTACTCTGAGGTAACCTTCTTCCAGAAGTTCCAACAGAATAATATCTTAAAAGGATATTTTCTCTTGGATGAAATGTTCGACAGGTTTAGCTTTTACCCATTGGAATTTAGAAACATTTAGAGCCAATGCAACTGAATTATAGGAAATCCCGAGAAGTGTGCTCATGGCAGATGTGGGGAGGATGGAATAATCTTGAGCCAACTATCTATTTCTAAATGTAATAGATAGAACATTGAAAACAATGATCAGGCTTTTATTTTCCTCACAATATCAGGAGTCTTTGACTTTATTTTCTGAGAATGTGGTGGAATATATATAAGCCAAACGTATATCATTGCTTAGTAAACGAGGAGGTGAAAGCTTATCATGGGCAGGCTGGAAGGGTTACAATCAGGTCAGCCATGATTTTCATGCTAGAATACTGTAATTCTACAATTCAGTATTTTTTCCCCCAGTATAATATTTATTTGAATAGTGGGTGGCATCATTATCTCTTTTGTTAAGAGAGCTAACCCACCATGAGTTGGTCTTACATCTACTGGAGTTTAATGAAATACAATCTCATTGAAACATCTAACACAGGAAAGGGTTTTGCAGAGTGGACGCGAAGAGGTTCTTTCACTTGATTGTACAAACCAGAAGACAGAGCATAAAATATGGATTTTTAATCTCCAAATGCATTTACGACAGAGAAGCATTTCTCTTTGGATTCATGGTGAATCAAATAATATTATGGGAGCATGGGAAAGAGCAACTGAGTCTGCAAATAAAAATGGTGCAGTCTGTAGTGATATGTGACCTAATACTTTCTAAGCTTTATGTTCTTCTGATGCTGGTACCTTACATGTAATAGATTCCCTCCAAACATCCTTTACAAATATACATCAGAAAATGAGCCTTGATGCACATCTGTTTTTAATTTGAAACAGTCACATTGATAAAGTACTTGTTTCTCTTTTTCTCTCTGTCTTTTGTTTTCATGTTGACACAATAGACCCGGAATTTGGCGAATAGAGGCAGAGTTTTTGGATTCACCCATGTCCAAAGTTTCTGCGCAGTTTGAAGTGAAAGAATTCGGTGAGTGCTCCTTCATGATCAATGAGACAATCTAAATAATCATGAGAACTGTTATTTCAGCTTAATGTGTCTAGGGAATGCAAGTCCACTACAAAATCTAATTTTACCTAACTTAGGATGTGGTGTCTCATTCTTTTGAGGACAGATGTAGACACAATACCTCCAAATGAAATGGAATGATTTTGGGTATATTTTAGCAATTTAGAATGTCCAAAAGTAATTTAAAACCATGGAGTACTGCTAAAGTGCACTTGCTACTGCGTTTCAGGAATTGTAGCAGTCATATTTTTCAAACCTAATTCTCACAGAGCAAAAAAAAGTTATATCAAGAACATCTAATTTGTTTCTGATTGTACAAATAAATCAGGGATAAATGATCTGCTCTTCAAAATAAGGTTGTAAGGTCAGTTATGAATACAAAAAAGGGAACGAGGTCTTTGTCTTACCATCTAATTCCCAGGACCATCTAATCCCAAGAATAGGGCATGTGGCAGAGCAGTATTTCCTAGTACCACACTTTGAATCCATTTAGCTGTAACGTATCATGGTATTCAATGAAAGTAGACAGAATAGTTGGTTTATTCAAGTTGGAGAATATCTCAAGATTCACTTCTATAATTGGATATACATAATAAATAGTATAGGATGAAATTGCAATAGAAACCCTTTCCACATGCTTCATTTCGAATACCAGAGGCGCTGCAGAAGACAACACATTTGACATAATGAATGGTATTCCCCTTTGTATAATTGTATTGTATCTGTGAAAAGTTAATATTTAATGGATCTTGGAACCATCTCATTATTAGGAATGTTTGGGATTGATTGGGTCCTTGGCAGCATGGATTTGAATAAAAACTGAAAGACCTGCAGATGCTGTAAATCTTGAACAAGACGGAAGTTGCTGGAAAAGCTCAGCAGGTCTGGCAGCATCTGTGAAGAAAACATCAGAGTTAACGGTTTGGTTCCAGTGACCCTTCCTCAGAACTGTTCTGAGGAAGGGTCACCGGACCTGAAACGTTAACTCTGATGTTTTCTTCACAGATGCAGCCAGACCTGCTAAGCTTCCCCAGCAACTTCTGTTTTTGAGCATGGATTTGAAGTTGGCTAAAAGATAAGAACAGAAGGTATGTATTGGTGGGCATTTCTCAGATTGGAGACAACTTGAAAGCAGTGTTCTCCAGGGATGGATGTTTGGACTTTGATTTGGAGGTGGGTGTTGCGAGCAAACTCTAAATTTGCAAAGGATACTAAGCTGGGTAGAAGAGTGAATTGTAAGGATGCTGAGTGCCTTCAGAGGGATACTGACAAGTTGGCAAAATGGGCAGACACCTGGTAGTTGAATTTCAATGCAGAGAAATGTAGGGTAATGCATTTTAGTAGAATAAACACAGAAAATATAGGCTCAATGGTACAGATTTGAGAGGAGTGCAGGAGCAGAGGGACCTTGGGGTTCATGTACATAATTCTCTGAGGGTGGGCAGACAAGTTGAAATATTTGAACGAAGAACATGGCCTCGGTCCACCAAGATTGCGCCAGCACATGATGCTTGTCTAAACTAAAAAGCTGTTGCATTTATGCAGTCCATTTACCTTTATTCCCTGCCTATTCACATATATATGTCAGGATGCCTCTTTAATGCTGCTGTTGAGGCCACCTTAATCATGTATTCTGGCAGTGCATTCCATGTACCTGCCACCCTCTCTTTAAAAAAAAAATTGCCTCTCACAGATCTCCTTCAAATGCACCCTCTTTAACTTAAATCTATATCCCCCAGTAATTTCTATCCCAGGAAAGAGACTCTGACTATCCATTATACCAGGAATCCTTAACATTCAATTGAAAATCAAACAAGTTTGTCTATTCTCACCTCACAGCTAATACCCTCCAAACCAGGCAACATCTGAAGAAGGGTCTAGGCCTGAAACATCAGCCTTCCTGCTCCTCTGATGCTGCTTGGCCTGCTGTGTTCATCCAGCTCTACACCTTGTTGTCTATAACATCCTGGTAAACTGTTTCTGTACCCTCTCCAAAGCCTCAACATCCCTCTTGGTGTAGCAGTTTTCTGAATTGGCCCATCTAAAGTTCTATACAGCTGCAACATGCCAATTTATATACACTACGCTCCAATCAATGAAGGCAAGCATGCCATATGCCGTCTTGACCAACATATCCATTTGATTTGCTACTTTCAGAAACTGTTGACCTGTACACTTATATCCCTTTTTATGATGATGTTACTAAGGGTTCTGCCATTTACTTCCCTCTTGTATTAGGTCTCCCAAAATGCATAACCTTGCATGTGTCCCAATTAAACTCCCATCTGCCACTTCTCAAGTCTCTAGCATAACTATATCCTGTTGTATTCTCCGCAATAGTCCTCCCTATCTCTGGCTCCTGTATATTTGTGACGTCCAAAAACTTACTAATTAAGCGACTTATATTCTCCTTCAAAACATTTATATCTATATAAAAAAACAATACGGGTCCCAGCACTGATCCCTGCAGAGCAAGACCACCAGTCAGAAAACATCCTTCTACTGCTACTCTCTGTCTCCCATGACTAAGCCAGTTTTGTATCCATCTCATACTGTCATAGAGTTATACAGCCTGGAAACAAACCTCTTGGTCCAACTCATCCACTCCGTCCAGATATTCTAAACTGATTTAGTCCCATTTGCCAGCATTTGGGCCATATTCTATAAACCCTGGATGTAGCCATCCAGATGCCTTTTAAATGTCCCCCTGTCAGCTCATTCCATACACTTGCCAACCTCTGTGTGAAAAAGTTACCCCTTAGGTCCATTTTAAATCTGACCCCACTTTCCTTAAACGTATGGTATCTTGTTTTGGACTCCTGTACACTTGGGAAAAGAACTTGGCTATCCATCGTATCCGTGCTCCTCATGATTTTATAAAACTCTACAAAATCACCCCTCAGGCCTCTGGCGCTCCAGGGAAAATAGCCCCAGCCTATTCAGCCTCTCCCTATAGCTCAAACCCTCCAACCCTGGCAACATCCTTGTAAATCTCTTCTGAACCCTTTCACAACATCCCTCCTACAGCAGAGAAACCAGAATTGCACACAATATTTCAAAAGTGGCCTAACCAATGTCTTGTACAGCTGCAACATGACCTCCCAACTCCTATAGTCAGTGCACTGACCAATAAAGGCAAGCATGCCAAATGCCGCCGTCAGTATTCTGTGTACCTGTGATTCTACTTTCAAGGAACTATCTACCCCTAGGTCCTTTTGTTTGGCAACACTCCCCAGGTCGCTATCATTAACTGTAAAGTCCTGCCCTGATTTGCCTTACCAAAATGCAACACCTCACATCTATCAAAATTAAATTCCATCTGCTACTCCTTGGCCCATCTGATCAAGGTCCTGATGTACTCTGAGATACCATTCACTACTGTTCACTACACCACCAATTTTGGTGTCATCTGCAAACATCCCAATCATTTACATAGATGACAAAAAGCACCGATACTTGCGGCACACCACTGGTTACATGTCTCCTGTCCAAAAAAAACCTTCCACCACCACCCTCTGTCTCTTACTTTCAAGCCAATTTTGTAACCAATTGGCTAGCTGTCTCTGGATTCCATGTGATCTAACCTTGCTAACCACTCTATCTTGTGGACCCCTGTTTAACACCTTGCTTAAGCTCATATAGATAATGTTCTTTGATCTACCTCCATCAATTTTCTTTGTCACTTCTTCAAAAAAGCTCAAACAAGTTACTTGGATAAGATTTCCCATGCACAATGCCATGTTGACTCTCCCTAATCAGTCCTTGCCTTTCCAAATGTTTGTAAATCCTATTTCTCAGAAACTCCTCCAACAAATTGCCCACTGCTGACTTCACGCTCACTGGTCTGTAAATCAGAATAGATTCATAAAATCTATAGTTCTCTGGTTTTTCTTTCCCACCTTTCTTAAGTAGTGGCACCACGTTAGCCAACCGCCAGTCTGCTGACACCTCCCCTATGGCTATCCATGATTTATAAAAAAATCTCAGCATGGGGCCCAGTGATCTTTTCACTAGCTTCTGACGAAGGTCCGGGATTTACCTGATCAGGCCCCAGGGGTTTATCCACCTTTTACGTGTTTTAACATGTCCAGCGCCACCTCTTGTAAAATGGAAACATTTCAAGATATCACTATTTATTTCTCCAAGTTCTCTATCTTCCATATCCTTCTCGACAAAGACACTTCCTGGCACTATTTTTTTACACCAACAAAATCCTTGTTTGAATTCTTTGCTGCCAGCTTTGTATTCTTAAGGGCTCTGTCTCTTTTCAATTTCCTAAACCTGATGCATGCCTCCTAATTTATCTTATCATTCAAGATTCCCGAATCTTTCTACTTTTATCCTTTATTTTCTCAAGAACATGCTGGACCTGAAATCTACTGAACTGATCTTTTAAAAGATTCTTACATTTCATATGTGGATTTATCCTCAAACAGCCCAATGTACATTCACCAATTCCTGACTAATGATGTTGTATTTAGTCTTCCCTCAATTCAGTGCTTTCACCCGAGGTCTACTCTTGTTCTTACCATAAGTAACATGAAACTTACAGAATTATGGTTATTGTTGTTAAGAAAGCTTTCAGGAACCAAGGCATTTATAATTAGAGGCATAGAGTATGAAAGCAAGGAAGTGATGCTAAAACTAAATCATTAGCAATACCATATTTGGATATTGTGTTTGGTTCTGGGCACCTTTTTATTTCAGGAAGGATTTTAAAACCCTGGAGAGGATGCGTAGGAAAGTTACTGGAATAGTACTAAGAATAAGTGATTTTAGATACAAAGAAAGATGACAGAATTTGGGTGTATTCTCTTTGGAGTGGAGAAGATTAAGAGGTGACCTCATTGAGGAATTCAAAATTGTGAACAATTTTAACAAGGAAAAGAAGAAAATTCTGTTTCGTACATTAGTACCTAGGGAACAAAATTTCAAGATTATCACCAGAAGAGCTAGAAGTGAGTTGAGGAGAAACTTTTTTAACTCACGGAGTTGTTAAGATTCGGAATCCCTGCCTGGAATAGTGATGGAGGCGGATTACATATATGGTTTCAAAAGACAGCAGGATATCTGTTTGAAAGTGATGAACTTAGAGGGTTACAAAAATAGGGCTGGAGAATGGAACTAGTTGGGTAGCTGTTTCAGGAGCTGATACAGACATGGTGGGTCGAATGGCCTCCTGTGCTGTAAAACTCTATGACTATCTTTGTGGGTTATATTAAAATAATCAATAGGTCCACAAATCCCAGGGCAACATTACACAGTGCTCACTCAATATTCTAATTGACACCACAGATCTCTTCAGCAGCCAGATCCAAAGACAATTAAGCCAGAGTACTGATACAGGTGATATGGCTTATATGTCTATGAGACACAGGTGCATTTGGCATAAAAAGATAAATAAGTACGTGCCTTTGCGCGCGCGTACACACACACACACATACAAAGACTCTCTTGCACCCATATGAAAATCCATGCTCTCTTCTCATTCAGACAAGCGTATACTTTTGCAATGGGGCAACAACATCCATACAAATTGAACATCAGGAGCATTTGCACCTTCGTGCACATTTCTGCAAGCGTCCTCTTACTTACATCAGTCAACACCCATGGCCATACAGGTCTTGTGCTAAGATGCACTGATCATTGTGTTAGAACAGTGTTGGTTGGTCCCTTTCCCTTGTTGCGGTTTAATTGCTAGTAGTACTTTACAGCGTAAATTAGTTGCCATGGAATTGTTTCTCATGATATTGTCATCATAAAATACCTCTTGCTTTCACCTTCCAAATCATAATCAGCTTAGCACTAACATTGTCTCTATGCATGCAGATATATACACACACTTACACATATACGCTCACTAGTCATGCAATATATGAATAAAGAATTTAAAATCTTCCCACCTCCAGTGGATTACAGCTCTGAAACTACAGATTCTGCGAAGATGAAAGAAAGAGTCTTGCTCTGGAGTCTTTGAATGTGAGCAAATTAATTATGTGATTGGGACCTCTGTCAACTTCTCACCTGTGGGTCTGGAGGCGAAGTTAATTTGTAATTAGAATGTGCATTGCATTTAAAATATTTTGAACTGTCAGTTTTTGCAAGATGTTTTGCATGGGTGAAACATAACTATCTGCTGATGAAGTTCTCCCCAGGTTTGAAGTCAAGGTACAAGCAGATCAAATGTTCTACCTTGTGACCAAGGAGGAGTTCAAGTTCAAAATAGTGGCAATGTAAGTGAGTCCACAGGTAACACAACAGCCAATATATTTGCAGTATCTTAAAGGATGAAGTTCACTGTGGTCTCTTATGACATTTTGTGTAATATCCAGACTCATTTGACAGTTTGCACTTTATCTTTTTAAATATCTTTCATTTGCAAACTATAGATCCACTCTCATACATTGGTAAATACCTTTATGCAACAAGTGTCAAACTTCCTTGCTGAAAACTCAAGAGACCTGCCTTTGTATTTGACAAGTATGAAAAGGCAACAAAGCTTGCAGTGGATTCGTTAACTGTGAAGGATAAAACCATTGTCTTCCGTCCCTTTTTCAATCTGTGTTCCATACCTAATAACTTCATTCAGCTGCAGGAATAAAGCAGTATATTTGCAATGTTCCAATGCATTGAAGCTCCTCTTCAATACATTGTTTGCAAATAACTGTGTCATTTCTCTTCCTTGTGAAATGAACCTGCCATCACCCGAGATACGTTTGATTGTAATGTTCTACATGATTTTTATTCCCAATTTTAATTGCATCACTGATCTAGATGTACAAGGGTGGCAGATCTATGGAAAGACCAAAGCCTGAAGTTCCTGTTCTAACCAGTCACCAACTTAAGTGGAATTATATCTTGTTCCTTCAGTTTTGCTGTGTCCAAACCCTGGAAATCTCTAACCCAACAGCATTGTGGGTATGCAAAAATCTCAACTTCACCAAATGACGCAATTTTTGATATTGGTTTGACTAACATGCTTATTAATGAGATAAGCACTTCAGAAGTCAAAAACCTCAACTTCACCAAATGACCTAACTTTTGATGCTGGTTTGACTAAAATGCATATTTCAGTGAGATAAGCACTTCAGAAGACTAATATCTCAACTTCACCAAAATGACTTAATTTTTGATGATGTTTTGACCAGAATGCTTATTTCAGCGAGTTAAGCACTTCAGAAGACTAAACTCTGAACTTCACCATATGACACATCTTTTAATGTTGTTTTGACTAACGTGCTTATTTCAGTGAGATAAGCATATCAGAAGAACAAAATCTCAACTTCACCAAATGACTCAACTTTTGCTACTGGTTTGTCTAACATGCTTATTTCAGTGAGATAAGCACTTCAGAACCCAAAAATCTCAACTTCACCAAATGACTCAACTTTTGATGTTGTTTTGACTAACATGCTTATTTCAGCGAGTTGAGCACTTCAGAAGGCAAAAATCTCAACGTCACCAAATAACGCAATTTTTGATGTTGGTTTGCCTAACATGCTTATTTGAGTGAGATAAGCACTTCAGAAGTCAAAAACCTCAACTTCACCAAATGACCTAATTTTTGATGCTGGTTTGACTAAAATGCTTATTTCAATGAGATAAGTTCTTCAGAAGTTAAAAATCTCAACTTCACCAAATGACTTAATTTTGGGTGCTGTTTTCACTAAGCTGCTAACCTGAAATAAATTGGTTAATTTTTTTTCACTTGCCTGATTAGGCCATTTCTCTCATTGATTCTGCTACACTATTTGATCATGGTTGAAATGTTCCTCAACTCCATTCTCCTACTTCTCCCCATGACCCTTTATCCCATTAACTAATCAAGAACCTATCTATCTCTGACTTAAATACATTCAATGTTCTGACCTCACAGCTCTCTGAGAAATTCCTTCTCCTCTTGGTTCTAAATAATCGTCTTTTCACTGTGGGGCTGTGCTGTTGGGTTCTAATCTCTCCAACCAGTAGAAAGATCTTTTCCATGTCCACTCTATCTCTGTATCCTGTATATTTCAATCAGACCTCCCCTTATCCTTCTCAACTCCATCGAGTACAGACCCAGAGTCCTCAACTGCTCCTGATATGACAAGTCCTTCCTCCTGCAATTTATTCTTATAAACCTCTTCAATTGGACCCCCTTTCTAGGCCAGCACACATTTTCTTTTGATGTGGGGCCCAAGACTGCTCGTAATATTCTAAATGCAGTTTTACCAGAGCCTTCTACAGACTCAGCAGTACATCTCTGCTCTTGTATTATATACCTTTTGAATGCATGCCAACATTGAATTTTGCTTCGCCAACTGAACCTACATATTAACCTTAAAATCCTGAACTGGACTCCCAAGTCCCTTTTGGTCTTCAAATTTCCGAAACCTTTCTACTTTTTTAAAAAAAAAACTATACCTTTTAATATTCCTACTAACATGTGTAACCTTACATTTCCTACATTGTATTCCATCTGCCACTTTTGACCATTTGCCTATCATGTCCAAGTCTCTTGCATCCCGGTTTTATCATACAAGGTTTAGATTTCTTGTTAAACTTTGACTGAAGGAAAAAAAGAACAAATATGGCAGAAGCATCCAGAATTAACCTAAAAATGTTGGAATAATCAGATTAAATAATACATTTGAATGAGCAATTATGCACTTTTGGCTATAAATAGCTCAGATCAGGGTGTATTGTCATAAAATTTGTGGAGCTGTTTCTTCTCTGAAGCACTGCTTGGAGCTTGGAAAGTTCTGATGCAGTGAAGTAAGTTGAAGCAGCGTAAGTGCTGCTGTTAGCAGACTTCGAGGTGTTAGGTCAGGATGAATCATTCGCTGACAATGATAGTTCTGCCTCGCTGTGAGAGCTATGAAAAAAGGCCAGAAACAGCAACTGTTTGATGCTGGTGAGAAAGATTGGCACTTGATAAATTCAGTGGTAGCCCACTGAAGCTAGTTGTTTAATTAGTTTGGAACTATGCTGGCAATTATATACTAATAAGCAGTCTGAGAAATGTTGGGAATCAGTCTCATGAGACAAGATTGAACTACTAAAATATAATTAGTCATTGAAGCAGTCCCAGTCAGAAATAGCTCGATGTTGTTTCAAGGCCTTGTCTTCCAACATGAAGAATCCTTTGCTAATTGGATCAAGTTTTAGTGAGATTTACTGACTTACATGAGCCTCAATGGGATCCGTATTGACTGCAGAGCTATTCAAATGCAGCTCTGAGGGTGTTACACATTTGCTTGATATATTTTCCCATTTTTAGAGTTTAAGTTGTACAGACAGTGTATATGGTTTAGAATAATTACTTTAGAAGGTCTGTAAGTCTATTCACTCACTATTCCTTATATTTGTTTTGTTCAGCTTTGCATGTTTTATTTTAGAAAGCATTCTTTGTGTGAGCTCAGACCTCTTCTTTCCACATGCTTTGCTCTTCTGCGCATTCAAATCTTTACCAAATTGTTTTGAATTAAGGTACAGTACAGAGAAGATCCAGTTTTATCATGTATTTTCATTACAGTAATCATAACTTTGTTCTTTAGACAGATACATGAATGGGCAGGGAGCAGAGGGATACAGGTCCTTGGAAAATAGGCGACAGGTTTAGATAGAGGATCTGGATCGGCGCAGGCTTGGAGGGCCGAGGGGCCTGTTACTGTGCTGTAATTTTCTTTGTTCTCTTTTGTTCTTTATAACTAATTTAGCGGCTTATTTATCAACACAATACTGTACCACTATCGATGCAGTTGAAACCACAATTACATTGTAATCTTTCCATATCACAGAATGATGAGGGGATTGATTACAACTTGCATTGACTAGACATAGAGTATGTTGCCAATATTTGGTTCTAATGACTTCAGTAAAGTGAATTATCAGGCATGATGGCATGTCAAGCCACCGATGAAATTAATTTGGTGAAATTCTTTGCACTGCAGAGAATATGTCAATAGGTTGGATGCGGGAAGTTGGAAGGTGATATCAGTATTTTGTATTTTTAAAGTAGAAAATACTTCCCTGCTCTTACAGCCAAAGGGAAACTTTTTTTTTGTTTAAATCTTTGACATACTGTAATTTCTTGCAATGACATTAAATTATAACTCTTCTAACATCACCAAGTTCTCTACAAATTTGTCACTCTAACCTTATTAATTATTCAAAAGAATGTCATCTTCGCAAATTATCATCAGCAATTTCTGCACACAGTTAGCCCAGCATTTTGATTCTTGATTAATTTATTTGTGGATCTCTAATTTTATTCACGTTATCCTAACTATGGTATCTGACCCCAGGTTCTATAGGGTTCCATTCTGTTAATCCAACAACATAACCATAATTGTTGGATTTTTTTTTCAGTCTATAATTTCCCCAGTGGACCAAAAATGAAATATCATCATATCATGTTGTCACCAGTTTGTGTTTGGAAAGGACCGAGGGAATCTGGCAAATTTAACTCCTCATTTTAGCTTAAATGAATTGATATAACTGCATGTTTTTGTTAATAGCATTTCACACTGTGGGACAAAATTTCATGTTGCAATATTTGCAGGGGCTTCCTTCTCCATTCGCTTTACTATAAATCAAATTAATAATCTGTATTGTTTCCTCTGGTTGTATTTAAATGCAGGTTAATAAATGTAACTGGAATTTTTAAGCTGAGGAGAGTAAACACACTAAATTACAAGTTGTGCATATTATAACACTACCTCCTTCTAAGATGAAACTGTTGTTTTGAAAGGCATACATATGGAGAGGCAGTCGAGGGTAAGGCATTTGTGAGATTCGGGATCCTTCACGGAATTAACAAGACGTATGTTGGAGGTCTCGAACAAGAACTAACAGTAACTATGTCTTTATTGCTTTACTTTGTAGACGTAGCTAATTGACAAAAGTATGAATTATACTATGACTAAATGTGGATTAATCATTGCCACCTGTATCTTCCTTGTTTATTTCAACTGTCTGTGCTTTACAAATGGAGAACTGGGAGAAACAAGTTAAGTTTCATATTATGACAGTTTCATAAAGCTCCACTTAAGTTGGTCCACAACATCTCCCTGCATGTTTTAAGCTTTAAATGCTTTTAGAATGACATTTTAACTGTTGAAATTGAGTAAATTCAATAGAGTTTCACCTTAACTTTTCATCCACTCACACACTGATAAGGATTTATTTTCTCTGTCACATGTTTGTTAGAAAATGCAAATCTGTTTTGAATTTTGGACTTAAAGTGATAGAACTCTTGGATTATGCGGCAACATTAAGTCATGGTTTTGCCTCAATATCAGCAAATTTGGCACTTCGAGATTGTTATGCCCTTTAATAAATCATGTCTGATCGGATTGTGATCTCCTCTTCAGTCTCATAACTGCACGCCATTGTCCTTGACTGCCCTTTCTATCACAATTGAAATGAGGTGGAAAAGTGGAAACAAGAAAGAAAGAACAAGAGCAGGAGTCAGACATTTAAAACCACGAATTTGTCCGTGATTCGATTAATCCTTGAATTGTCTGTGGTTTACCTTCATTTAACCATGTCTGTTGCATGCCCTTATTTTAAAAAAAAGATAATGTATCAATCAATATTATTTTCAACTGTAGTTCACAAACTGATTAATAGTGTTTTTGAAGATTGGTTATCCACACCTTCACTAACCTTTTTCTGATGAAACATTATCTGCCATACTGTTGGGTTACGGCTATCCCTAATCCTAACCCAAATGCTCAGTCCAACCCTAACCCTTTCACTGCATAAAACTCTCACTCTAATGTTAGGCATATTCATTTTTTTCTTGCAAATTTCGACAACAACTACCATATCAACTCTTTTAATCACCTTAAAATTCACAATTAGATACACTCTTTTATACTCACAGAATAATGTGATGTTTGAGCAACCTGCTCATAATTTGCCAGTCTCTTTCGTTTTATATTTCTGGGCTGATGGGTACCTTTCCTTGACCAATGTATCCTTGATATGATATGCAGAATTGACTTAAATACGTCACATGATGTCTCAGCAGTGCATTTATATATCTGTAATGTTTTGCTTTAGTATACTATTGTCTTGTGGTTCAAAAGTCAAGCATTTTTTTAAGGCAATTGTCTCGCTTCTATTATTGATATATAAATATATTTTTTTCACCGTTTTCAGTTGGTGAAGGGAGAAGTCAATTCCTCTCTCAACACTCAAAGTCTATTGGAAAAATCCAACCTGATGTCCATTGATGAGCTTGTGGGTCTGCATCTCTATATGGCTGTGACTGCTGTAGAATTAGTCAGTAAGTGAGCTGAATTACTCAAATCCCATGTCAGTTTCTCAGTCCCCAGCCCTTTGAAATGTAATCAAGGAGATATTTGCTGCAGATTTCCTAAAATATATTGCAGATTGCACACCACAACTGCACATGGAAAACAAGATTTAAATGTCTTATTTCCCAGGATGTGGATGTTGCTGGCTAGGCTAGCATTTATTGCCAATCCCTAGTTGCTCAGAGGGCAGTTGAGAGTGAACCACATTGATGTGGGCCTGGGGTCATGTGTAGACCAGACCAGGTAAGGGTGGGAGGTTTCCTTCCCCAAAGGACATGAATGAGCCAGATGTGGTTTTCCCAACAATCAACCATGACTTCATCCAGATTTGCTTTTTAAAACTTCACTATCTGTGTGGTGGTATTTGAACCCCAGTCTCCACAACATTAGCTGAGCTTTTTGGATCGGTAGTGTCACATTTGTACCACTAAACCATTGCCTCATGATTGGTCAACAGAATTATTTGCATGTGTATGTCAGTTGTGTTCAGGTTGTGCTATGGCATCTTTTGATGTATGTATAAGTTCAAGGTTATCTCTAGACCAATGAATTTAGTTAGCACATTTGGCTCAGTATTATACTGAGATGACTCTGTTCAGAGAAAGTCTGAAAATGAGGCCAATTTAAATGGAGGTAAAATATTGTACCGCACAAATGTAAATAAAAAGAGATGATTTCGCTGCATATGTCCTAGACCAGTCTTCATCTTACAGAGTTAGTTCCTGGTTTCACAATCCAGGTTGTTTATCTAAATTCTTGAGGTATGAATTCAAATCTCACAAAAAGGGAAAGCAATGCTGGTCTCAGACGTATTAAGCACAAATTGCTAGTTTCTTTATAATGTGAGAAAAATCTACCCCATGTCTCTATTGACAAAGGAAACCTGCTGGTTCTATGCAACGAGTGACTCCACATGCATGATTATGTGACTCTGAATGATTGGATTCTGTTGTGATGCATTTTTGACAAGGAGTGCTTGTTTACACTGGAGTTTATGCAAATGAAGGGTGACGAGAGAAGTGTCTAAGATCCTGGTGTCTTAGCAATGTGAAACTGGAAAGGAATTTTTCTCTTGTGGGCCACTCTAGATCTACAGGCTACTGTCTCAAATTCAGGGCTAACCATTCCAGGATGGGTTAGGGTTAGGGTTAGGGTTTTGTCTTTTTGGAAGGTTCAGGTGTGGCTTTGGAACTCCTCTGTTCAGAAGACTGTGCAGGCAGAGACAGTAAGTAATAATATCATTATAATGATCAATTCCTGTTAGGCATGGTTTCTAGGAATTTGATGGGAATCGGGAACTCAAAAGAAAAAGGATCAGCCATGCTTGTATTGAATAATGGAGCAGCCTGTAGGGGCTGAAATGAGGTATTTCTACTCCTGTTATTTTGTACAATTGTGTAAGATTCTCAAAGGTGCCCTGGTGTGGACTCAGTTCAAGGAAAAAAGCGATGAAATATTAATGTGGGCGTTTGAATTGGTATTCATAATCTAAGGAAGAATAATATGCAAAATAAAAACATCCACCCATTGTCTTAATAGCTTGTTCTTGGGTGCATTGCTTTCTGCAGTGAAACTTTCAAGTGCAACTTTGTCTGTTAAGAAACTTTGGGATATGCTAGCATGCCGAACTTCAATGCAAGTTGTTTTTCTCTTCCTCTATGCTATTGTGTTTAAGTCACTGTGTTTTAAGGCTATTTGCCCTAATATCATTATGTTATATTTACTTTACAACCATAAGAATATTCCATGGTTATGTCTTTAGAGGATTCATTAAGGGAAAAATATCAATGTTACTGCAAAATATTTTACTTCTGCCCAAAGCAAGCTCTTGCCTCGAGTGAAAAGAATAATTCTTATGTTTACAAATAATTTTCTGTGATTGCATACAAAAAAGAGTATTGGTGTCACTGAAGCAGCCAACATTCATTAGTTATCTTCTTGTTAGCCCCCGAGAAGCTGCTTGTGAGTCCCTTTCCTATACATCTGCTCTTGCTTTGATTTCTTTGACGTAAAACCCGAGCTGTTAAGGAGACACTTCTTGGATTTTCATAGAAGATCATAGAATCCCTACAGTGTGGAAACAGGGTCTTCGGCCTAACAAGTCCACACCGATCCTCAGAGCATCCCACCCAGACCCATCCCCTTATAACCCAGCTAATCCATTCATCCCTGAACACTATGGGAAATTTAGTATGGCCAATCCACCTAACCTGCACATCTTTAGATTGTGGGAGGAAACCCACGCAGACACGGGGAGAATGTGCAAACTGCGCACAGACAGTTGCCCGAGGGTGGAATCGAACCCAGGACCCTGGCACTGTGAGGCAGCAATGTTAACCACTGACTCACCATGCCGCCTACAGTGCAGGATTCATGGTATAGTTCTAACAAATTATTAGATTCACTTCGCTCTGATTCACTTGCTGACCTTGTTTTTCTCAGCGGTAGAGTTCACAAGTTTTGTATGTGCTATTAAAGGAAGCTGTGCTGTAAGAAAAAAAAACTGGTAAATTCACCATATCTCCAATTGTGCACAGGTGGTGAAATGGAAGAGATAGAACTCAGCAGCATCAAATTTGTTTCTTCACCATATGTGATGGATTTGTCAAAAACAAGCCGCTTCTTCTCTCCAATGTCTTTTTTCACTGTCATCGTAAGTAAATATTTAAGTGGTTGATCTATAATTACATTCCACTGCAATCGAATCTTTCCTTCACCATGCCTTTGCAGAATGACCAGAACCGCACTTGCTGCAAAGACAAATACAGAAGATCATAATTTTCTTTTACACAAGTAGTCTCATTGAACAATTTCTTAACATAATCTCTGATTTGCAGATAGCCAAAGGATATTATGGCATTAGAGGCTGCTGTCATAAATAACCTCATTCATTTCAAATGTAGCGCTCTCTGTTGCTTTTAGAGTTTGCGAATGGAACACCTTCCTATATCATAATTGCCAATAAAGAAGGGAACAGAGGGTATAAATTTAAACCACTCAAGGAATCTGATTGAAATAAACCAGGCCGCTATTTTGAAATGGCTGATAAGAATTTAAAATGGATATTCTCATGAACAATTTTGGTTAATTTTGTCAACAGACAACTGTAACCTATCCAGATGGGACTCCAGCTGTCAATGTGCCAGTGAATATTGATGGAGGCCAATCTACAAACACCAATGAGGAGGGTGTGGCTGTCTTTCAAAGGGAGACTCGAGAAAATGTCAGTGTTCTTAGCATCAAGGTGAGCACAATCAATTTTGGGCATTAGTAACTAAATTAGTAACTAAATGTTTTAATCATGTTGCAATGTGGAAACCAAAGCAAAAACTATAAAAACTGTTCTCTTCTGTTCTACTATTTCTGGCTGGCTTACTGTCCTGTTCTACTTCTCTGCCTTTTAACCAATTTATTGCTTGTTATTTGTGGGTTTATAAAGCTCTAACAACCTTCAGTCTTACAATATTATGTCACTTCTGTCATACAAGTAAAATACTGAAGTTTTTGAATGAGCAGAGATGCTCATTACTTTTTGATCTTTTTTTTTCAATGTGATATACTCTTTTGTCAATTCTTCCCTCATATGTATTTTCCATTGTGAAATCAAACATATTATTGCCATTGCTTCACGTCACCTTGAATCATAATGAGACCTGATTGTATCATGATCCCGTTCTGTGAGGATCTTTTGATTACAACATTAAATTGTGCCTGATTCATTACACAGTAATAACTATTAATAAGTTTATGTCCTTAGCCGATACTACACTGTATTTTCCCCCATGAAACTGTCTCGCAAACATTCTAAAAATCATTATCTTCAGCACTCTTAACAATTTTATTATGCCAAACAAATGTGAGTGCCCCAAAATCATCATGTTGCCTCTGCTATAAGCTTCTTTGATGTATTGTTCAATGATCCATCTAACCTAACATGATCGTTAAAGGCCTTTCTTAGAGGTCCCATGAGTTCTTCTCACTCCTATTATCCCTAAGTTCCACCTAAACTGATTCTTTATTATGATCTCTTGAAGACAGATTCTTCTCACATGTGCATTTACTCACACATTAACTCCTCCCTTGTTGACGTGCTGCATGTCGTTACCAAAAGTTGTGCACCCTGGAATATTTATTCCCCCAATCGATGATTTTATAATCCTTCATAACATCTATAAAGTCAATTACAGCAAAATAATTTCAATCAAATTGTCACTAATTAATTTTACTGCATATGTGTTGTGCCTTCAAATAAAGGATAACTTAATTTATTTAATGTCTACTGTTATGGAGAAATGGAGGTTAAATAGAAGCAAAGCCCTGATATTGTCCTTTTATAAGTAAAAAGTAACAATTTATTTATTTAACCCTAACAGTGAACAAATTAGCAGAACTACTAACAAACCAAACAATTCTCCCCTAACTCTAAACTATTCCCTAACTGAACAAAATTCTACTGGTATGCTATTCCAATAAACACAAGTCCCACTTATATGAAAGAAAAAAAGTAAATTAAACCTTAGTCTGTCAAAGCCCACACAGGATGTGTCTTCCGGAATGCTCTGCCTTCTCCACTGTCTTTCCAGTCATAAATGCCTTTCTTCTGCTGATCCAGCTGTCAGGGATGTTTTCTCTGTGAGGGCTGTTACTGGAAGTGACATGGTGGTACCTTTTTTGGATAGGTGGTGCTTTCTTAGAGAACTTAGCAATTTCTTGTGTGAACCCGATGCTTATTTCTCAGATGGTGGTTCACTCTCCCAACAATTTCCAAATACCCTTTCCGTATATATCTTGGATGACATATCAATTTTCTTGGTCCAAGGTTATCAAAACCATCAGATTTAAATTCGATTGGCTTTCAATCACTAAGTGCTTGGTTTAAATTAATTGGCTGATTCTAACTATTTGCTGAAACATCAAAACAAGCCTAAAGTTTCCAATCACCCAACCAATTGATGCATGTTTCCATTTTTAGAACTGGCTGTACGTCTTCAGCCGCATGCAGACAGGTCTTGTTTGTAGAATTTTCAAGAAAAACACTTCACCTCTTAAAGGGACCATGATTTTTTTCACAAAAATATTCTAGCTTCCTGCCTTCCAATTCACAATTACTCCACACAACTTCATAACAGCAGCCCCTTCAGAAAAGCAATGAACCATCATTATGAAAAGATGGCTTCATTTGTTTATAAATCTTAACATCATTATCATAAGATACACAGGTCATTAATCTAAAAGTTACGCCTTTCATATTAATTCTGCATACAGTTAGTTTTGCTATAACATGACAGTTGTGTTCCTGTGCAACACTGCATTATAAAAAATCGTGCTATAGAAATAACAAGGCCTGTGGGAAAAGTGGGATTAGGGGCAGACCACCAAAAACCTCCCTCAAAATTACTCAAAAATCACTCAAAAGCCTAACACAAAGGATAGCGCAATTTGAATAAATGTTTAATTCATATCTAGTAACGAAATAAAAGTAAGTTTAACATTTTACCTAGAAAAAATGTCAAGATGACTTGATGGGGGAGGAGGTTGTACTGTACCTCTCAAAGTATTTCATGACACAGCCCGTGAAATGATCATGTGATGCCGGTGCAGAGACTCTTTCGGCGCTAATATTGTATGTATTCACGACAAAGCCTGTGAAGTGATCATGTGATGTCGACATGTACTGCTCCATGCACCGATGGAATTACGTTATAGCCCATATAAGTTTGTTTTAGAAATAGCATTCCCCTATTCGTCAATTGCATTTTAGCCAACTTGTGTTGACGGAACACGCATCATAGCAGAACCAACTGTATATTGGACCGTATCAGTTCTAATCTTATCTACACATTCTCTTATAAAACTGTGATAATGCACCTGCAATGACATTTTTACAAACTGCAACATGTACAATCTGTAACTTTAAAGCCTGTAACATAAGACTCCAATGAAATAGTCTTGTATTCTTGTCCTTAAATCTTTCCAAAAAGGTGAGAAGGTTGTGGTATGTATACACAATTGTCTTTGAAACATTTGTTTATAACATAAACATTAAAATGTTGTAAGGCCAGTAACAAACGCAATAACTCTTTTTCAATGGTGGAGCATTTTCTCTGGTGGATATTGAGTTTCTTTGAAAAATGACCAAATGTCCTTTCAATTCTGCCATCATCCTCCTGTGTCAACATAGCTCCTACCCCTAAATTGTTGGCATCGATAGTGACTTTAAAGGGTTTCAAGAAATTTAGCGTGGCTAAAACTGGTGCATTAGTCAACACAGCTTTTAAATTCTCAGATGCCTCCTGGCATTGTTCTGTCCAGTGAAATTTCATATTCTTCTTTAGCAAATCCATCAGCGATGCTGTCATTCTACTAAAGTTTGGTATAAACTTCCGTTAGAATCTGCTCAGTCCCAAAAAATTGAATCACCTCTTACTTTGAGGATGGTTTTGGAAATTCCTTGATGGCCTTCATCTTCACGTTCCTTAGGGCCAGCCTTCCATGTCTAATGTTATGTCCTAAGAATGTCACCTCTGCCTTTGCAAATTCAGTTTTTTTTGCTAAATTTATAACCAGTTTTGCCTCCCACAGTCTTACAAAGAGCTCTGCCAACTGCGCTGTGATCTTTCCATGAATGGCTAAAGATCACTAACTCATCTATATAGATGGCACAATTAGTCAATCCTGGTCATGCAGTGCCTGGCTTCTTTAGAACAATGAGTCTTGCTGCCTGATTGGAGAGTTACAGACCTGTAGCCAGCTGCAAAGAAATTGTATAAGTATGGACTCCCCATTTGAATTTAATGATTCCTGTTGTTGTGGGAGTTTGCTAGAAATATTATGTCCAAGCAAAATTAAAAATCACTCCAACAAATAAACTTTATCAAGACAATACATTTGTTGAGGCGAAATTGTGTTCAACAGAACAGCTGGATGTTTTAAATATAGTTGAAGAGACAGGTGTTGTAGAAAACATTGTTGATGTGCAGTTACTGGATCTCCAAATATGTTTGTTAATGTTCTACCAGTAGATTGGAGACAAGAGAACATTTTTAGGACAAATGGGATGTTAGCAAGATAGGTACAATATTGGCTGACAGAAAATGGAATGTTACATATAATGAATATTTATGAACTGAAGAAATATCAGTAGTAGTGTTTCCCAGGTGTTGGTGTTGCTTACTATGCTTTTTCTGATTTAGCTACTGGCTAACTGCATCTCCGAGGCAGAGTTGCAGGTGTATTCATTGCGGAGCATTCATAATGCTAAATATGCCTTTGGGTAGTACATTCAATAGTGTGGTCACACTGCAGGTAAAAAATGAGCAGGTTGAAAGGGCAAGAATGAAAACCACGCAGAGCCGAGGAAGGCAGATGTCTCCTGTGGGCCATTGCCTTTCTTGGTACAGCTTTGGGTAATATTGGGGGCAATGTTTATGCAATGGAAAGCAGTGGGACACAACTTCATGGCACTGTGGGTGGGTCTGCTGCACAAGAAGAACAGTATGGCCATAGTATTAGGGGATTCAATTGTCAGGAGAACAGACAGGTATTTATTATTGTCTGAATGGGACTCCATGATGGTAATTACCTCCCTGATGCCAGGCTCAGAATGTCACTGAATGGCTGTAATGCATTTTGAAGGTGGCTGGCAAACAGGCAGAAATTCTGGCATATATTTGTATCAGTGGCATAGGTAGGGAAGAGGAATGAGTTCCTGCATGCAAAATTTCGGGAGCTCAGAAATATATAATAAATGGATCCAAAGATAGTAATGTCTGGATCACTTCCAGTGCCACATGCTTGTGAGTATAGAAATAAAGGTTAGTCCAGATGAATGCCTGGTTGGAATGATAGCACAAGAGGGATGGTCTGGGATTTTGAGGCTGTTTTAGGTAAAACATGTACAAGGTGGATGGTGTGCAATTGGTAGGATCAGTTTGATGGAATTGAAAGGGATTGGTGTCCTTACGGGGAGGTTTTTGGAGAAGTTTTAAAATAATTTGGCATAGTGTGGAATCATGTTAGAAAGTTTAGTAGAGGGAAATGCATGGCCAAAGTTTGAAGAGACAGCAAGTGACTCAGGAAAGCATGGAAATTATAGGCTAGTTAAAGCATTAGAAATTTTACCAAAGTTGGATTTATGAAAACTTTAATGGAAGGAGTTTGATGAACAAGGCAAATGAGTTGAGGGCACAAATTAAAACATGGCGCCATGATGTTACAACTGTCACTGAAACCTGTTTTAGAGAAGGAAAGAATTGGAAGATCAATATTCTTGGGATATTGAATCTTCAGGCAAGATGAGGAAGAAGGGAAAAAAGGAAGGGGTGTTGCATTATTGATAAGTGAATCAATTACAATGGAAAGCATGGATAACATTTGACAATTCTTGTCCTCAAATGAAGACGTATGAGTAGAGTGTAAAACCGAAACACACAAATGCAATCACATGGCTAGGAGTATGTCAAATCCCGAACAGTTAGAGCAATAGAAGTGCAGTTATGGGTAGGAACATTTCTGTGAAGTGTAAAAGAACGATGATAGTGGGTGGGGATTTCAACTTCCTCAACATTAACTGCGTTAGACTTGTTGTGAAAGGTTTTGAGGGTGCAGAATTCTTAATGTCCCCAAGAGATCTTCTTTTTAAGCCAGTACATGGAAGGCATTACAAGTTACGGGGTGTTCCAGGATCTATTATAAGTTATGAAGCAGGGCAAGTACTTGAAATATTGGTGGGAGAGCTTTTTTGCAGGTGATGAACACAAGGCCAACATCTTCCAATGAAGATAAAGTGAATGACCAAAAAAAAAGCCAAGATACATTTGGGGTTCTGAGTGGTCTTGCCAGCTTGCCAGTAAATAAATCTCTAGGGCTGGATGAAGTGTATCCAAAGCTGGTGATTCCAGCAAGGAAAGATATAGCAGTGATACTGGCAATAATTTTATATTCCACTTTGCTCATAAGAGTGGTGCCAGATGACTAGAGTGAAGCCAAGGTGATACTGTTATTCAAAAATAGCAAGAGTTAAACTGCAGGCCAGTCAGTCTAACCTCAGTTATGAGGAAACTATTTGTAGCAATCAGTGAGGCAGAGACTAATCAATAATATTCAGCATGGTTTTGTTGAGAGGAGGTCATGTCTGACAAATTTAATTTCATATTTCAATGAGGTGTTTAGCTGTCCAGACAAGGGCAAAACAGTTGATGTGTTCCACTTGGACTTCCACAAGTTTCCTGAAGAAGGGTCTCGACCCGAAACGTCAGCTTTCCTGCTCCCCTGATGCTGCTTGGCCTGCTGTGTTCATCCAGCTCTACACTTTGTTATCTCAGATTCTCCAGCATCGGCAGTTCCTACTATCTCTCTAACTCCTCTAATCTGTCTTCGCGACAAGAGGCAATTTTACCTGGAACATTTTGTTGAATACCTTCATGTGCTACACAGTCTTCAGTGACAAAAGCTCGATTTATAATATTTCCACTAAGACTGAGCAAGCGACTTTTGCAAATTCACCATAATCTCTTTGCTCTATTTGTCTGTATTTTTATGATCAAAGCCTCAAATGCTTCCTTAACAATACTCGTGAACTGTCCTGCATGTTCAGTGACTTCTAGACTTGTATAGTCTTTACAGTCCTGCAACTTTCTTAGCATTTAGATGTTTATTTTCTTTCCAGCTATTCTGCTAAAATAAATTACCTTACTTTTCTTCCAGAAAACAGCACACAGTTGCAGAATGACAAAATTGTTATGGCACCATTTCTATTATCTAGTGCCAATCCCTTCCTCCTTCTCTGTATTTCTACACACCATTTCTGTTCAAATAACCATTCAAAGCCTTCTTGAATGCCTCAATTGACAGTGCACTTGCAGGCAGTACATTTTGATACCCTCACTACTCACAGTGTGGAAAAAAACAATTTTTTTTCCTCTCGTCACCCTTGCTTCATTTGCACATTACTTTTAAATCATAGCACTGTCCTTATCTTTTATTTTATAAGCAGTAGCAGCTTCTTCTGATCTCTATCCAATCCACTCCTGATGTCAAAAATGTATCTGAATTCTCCTCTCCATCTTCTCCTTTCAAGGAGAACAGCCCCAAATTCAACAATCCAAACAGTCAACTGAGCTTTCTCTTTCCTGGAATCATTCCTGTAAACCGCATCTTGATGAATACATTTACAATTTACTATCTACTGAGGAAGCAAAAGCTGCCTGTATGCAAACAAAGTCAGTAGATACCTCTTTACAGAACACCAATACAGACTTAAAAGTCAAATTGGTCTTGGATGAGGAAACAACTCATTGAATCACTTTTGTTACCAGTTACTATCATTAGCGCATGTAAATGTTACAAAAGAATTGGAATATTCATGGCTGCGTAAGGGCTATGGTGTATGATTTAACTTTGCTGGACCCTCTAAAGGGTACTTCAACCTCTAATGCACTGGATGTAATAATTAACAAATACACGAACAGAGCAATATCACTGAATGGTGTGTATCACATGATTGCAATATACATAATAAGGGATGTCTCAAACTATACTGCTGTCACCTACCAACAACAATGCCACTTACTTAGATAATGAGTTTAAAAATCCATTTTCACAGTAGCGACAAAACTTCTTTGGGCAGGTATATAAACTGGGATCTCAATTACATCATCATCCAGTAGCCCATTGTTTGTTATTTGTTTAGGTGACGGCTGGTGATGGAAAACCTGGGACGGAATTCCAAGAAACAATGGTGACAGCCCATGTCTATCAATCCCCCAGCAAGAGTTATCTTCATATAAAGGCACCTCACAAGGTGCAGAAGGCAGGTCAATACATGATTATAGAACTGACAGCTATCACAGAACTGGGCAGCGAAGATATTGATTACTTTTACTACACTGTAAGTAAAATTATATGAAATTGTGACTTGCTTGCTTTTTTAGGTAGGACAAGAATCCATTGGCAGTTTGAAGTTACTTCTCCACAAGTACAATGATGACTGAAATATAAACACTTACTAGGACATCAAAGACAACCACACTCTTTGTCTCTATAATTGTGCTGTGGGATCTTCTAAGTCCACTTAGATATGCAGAGAGGGTTGTAGTTTAATATGGCACTCAAATGCAAAATGACCAACAGTGCAATCCTCCTGCGTGCTGAGAAAATTGTCAGCCTGTATTATCATTCTAGCCTTTCAAAAAAGTCTGAAATTGTTGTACTATCTGCAGGTCTTGTGCAGGGATTATCCATGAAATCAGTTGAATAATTGGAATGGCGGGTTTGACTGTGTAAACATCCTCTGCAGAGGCCAGCACAATGTATAACCCTAATATGATGTCACAATTTATGCACTGATTATTTTATCAATAGCTGTTTTGTGCACTGCTTGTCTGCCTCTTCTTCCTGAGTGCCAGGGAATAGGGAACACTAAGGAAAAAAGAAGGAAATGAGGAGCCATTTCCATCCCCATGACCCCTCCCGCCCCCTGCCAATCCCAGCAAATGTGCCATTATTCCCTTACGTCTTTTTCATCCACAGCTCTTAAGCAAAGGCAGGGTGATTGTATCTGATAGGATTCACAAGGCGGATCCTACGAAGCTCCACTTTCAAGTGACACTTGACATGGTACCTACGTTTCGCTTTCTTGCCTACTATTATGTTTCCACTGGAGGAAGAAGGGAAATTGTGGCGAACTCAGTGTGGATTGATGTGGAGGATCAGTGCGACGGGCAGGTGAGCATAAGTCGCTGACTTCTCATGAGTTTTCTTCTGTCTGTAAGTGTTGTTGTATGTTGATCAAGTTATTTGTATCTTAACTCCTGTCTCCCAATTTGGACCTTTCACTGTCAGTCTTTGACACTGTTCTGGCTCACTGAGACGTATATCAGCTTCTGCTTGGCCCTTGGATATCAGTCTTAATTTGGCAGGAGATGCTGTTGGAATGATAATTGGACTTTAACCCAAGCCTCCCTGTTAAATCCCTGAGAATACAGATTCAGATTGCCTCGAAGCAGCTAGTGGAATTTAATTTCAATTAACATAATGTGAATCGAAAGCTAATTTCAGGAATAGAATAATCACAATATCCTAGATTATTCTATGAACGTACTTGGTTCACTAATGGTCTTCTTGAACGAAAATCTGCTGTCTTACCTGATTTGGGCTGACATTGTGCTCCAGAAGTACAGCATTGTGGTTGATTACACTTTCAAATGTCTTATCAAGCCACTCAGTTAAAGTAAAATTAGGGCTAGGCAAGCAATATTGTCCTTGATATCTACACCAATGTCTCATGAAAATATAAGAAATAATGAAAAACTTAACCATTTCAGACACAAAAAATTAAACATAACATTGAGCATATAGTTTTATTCTTAATCACTCCTCCCTCCTTCTGTACTCGTTTAAAATGAATTATGTAGTTCATGTTTCTTTTTCTAGTTCTGATGAAGAGTCACCAACTTGAAAGTTTAACTAATTTTTTTCTCACCACGGTTGCTAGAAATGATGCCAAGTGTAGTTTGTGTTAATTGTAGGCTTCAAACATTTGCATTACTTTGTTTTTTTTGTGACCATTATCATTTTGCTCAACAATAGCAAACAACAAATGATTTTCACTAATTGGTTTTCCTATTTTGAATGAAGGCATCTGCTGATAGAAAACGTATGATTTACCTTGACTTTGTAGCCAGTGTCAGAGGTTAGCAGAGTGAGTACATCAATTAAAAGACCAGAGGGAATAGCTGACAGTTTTGTGTGCAGTTCCTATCTTTGGGTAATAGAGACATTATGCTAAATATAATTAAAATTCCTTCTAGGTGTCTTTATGGTGATGAGCCTTTAGATGCCTTTTATAGTCCTCTTATTTCAACACTTGAGACTTGGAGCTCAAAAACAGTATCATCATTCCTCTCTGCTGTGATCTGTTATGTTGCTCTATATATTGATTTGCTCTCCCATCCATGCTTGCATGCAACAGGATCTGTATGGCAGGTAGTTTATTTTGCTCACTTAGTATCATTACATCCTTTTTTCCAAATCTGTGCTGTTGTTAAGAGCTTGATTCCATTCATATCTGCTTAAAAGGAATGTACTGCTTCCCAGCATGAATGAAGCATAATTTGGAACCCTTCTGAAGATTTGCAAACACGTTCTATGCATGACTGTTTAAAAAAAAATTAATAACATGGAGTGCATTTTCCATATGTTTGTTCTTCTGATTGGTCAGTTGATCTATTCTGATTAACTTTAACTTTTACAGATAGCAATAACAGAAAGCGATGCTTTCTATGGACCGGGTGATTCGTTTGACCTGCAATTCTCCACCAATGATGCAGCAAATGTGTCTTTTGTTGCTGTTGATTCATCAATGTACATCCTAAACAACAAGAATAAACTCACAGTCCGGAAGGTAGAACCTGTGCTTGTGATCTTTCATTTCTGTATGTTTTCCCTGTTATTTTGTAATGAAAATACAAAACAATTATATCAGCAAAGAAAGTGGATTTGTTGGTTAATTGAATGTTTGTTTTACTTTTCTACCATGAACGTGGATCTTGGAATCCATTCGTATTGTTTCCCAGGTGCTCTTGTCAAGGGCATCACTATTGAGATATACGAGTAGGCTTAAGTAGAACCCCAAGGCATTCTACATTTAAAAACAAGAGGATAATTAGGGAGAAGGTAGCTCCACTCAAGGATAAATGGAGGAATTTGTGCTTGGAGGCAGAGTATATGGCGAGATCTTAAAAGAGTACTTTGCATTGGTATTCACTCCCATGAGTGGTTGGGAAACTATTGGAAAGAACTCTTAGGGATAGGATTTACACGCATTTGGAAAAGCATGGCCTAATTAGGGACAGTCAACATGGCTTTGTGCAGGGCAGGCCATGTCTTATTAACTTGATTGAATTTCTTGAGAAGGTGACAAAGGTGATTGATGAGAGTGGAGCAGTGGATGGTTATCTATGTGGATACTATAAGGCTTTCAACAAGGTCCCTCATGGTAGGCTCATCCGGAAGATCACGATGCATGGAATCCATAGTGACTTGGTCGCATGGATTTAGAATTGTCTTGCCCATAGAAGGCAAAGGGTAGTTTGGAAGGGTGTTTTTCAGGTTGGAGGTCTGTAACTGGTGATGTTCCATACTGAGACCTCTGCTGTTTGTGACACTTCTAAATGACTGAGTTGAAAATGTAGATGGGTGGGTTAGGAAGATTGCAAACAATGCAAGGATTGATGAAGTTGCAGATAATGTAGAAGGTTGATTGAGGATACAGCAGGATATAGATCAGTTGCAGATATGGGCTGAAAAATGGCAGATGGCATTTAATCCGGATAAGTGAGGTGCTGCACTTTGTCAATAAGTTAAAGAAAAGTATGCAGTTATTGGCAGGACTCTGGACAGTTTTGATGTTCAGAGGCATCTTGGGTTCAAGTCCATAGCTCCCTGAAAGTGGCCACATAACTAAATTGGGTGATAAAGAAGGCATATGGCATGCTTGCCTTTATTGGTTGGCGAATTGAGTGCAACAGTCAGGGTGTCATGTTACAGCTTTATAAGACTTTGGTTAGCTCACTGTTAGAGTATTGCATTCAATTCTGGTCGCTACATTACAGGAAGGATGTGGAGGCTTTGAAGAGGGTGCAGAAGAGGTTTACCAGGATGCTGCCTGGATTAGACAGTATGAGCTGTAAGGAGAGGCTAGAAAAACTTAGGTTACTTTCTCTGGACTGGTGGAGCCTAAGGGGAGACTTGATAGAAGTCTATAAAATTATTTGATGCCTAGATAGGGTTGACTGTTAGAATCTTTTGCCCAGAGTTGAAATGTCTAAAATCAGGGGACATGTATTTAAGATGAGGGTGAAAGGTCAAAGGAGATCTTGGAAGTTTTTTACACCAGAGAGTGATAGGAGTCTGGAACACACTGCCAGGGGTGGTGGTGTGCAGATACACCCATAAGCACACGAATATGCAAGCACTGTAGGGATATGGACGAAGGGCAGGCAGAAGGAATTAGTTTAATTTGGCATCATGTTCGGCACAACATCATGGGCCAAAAGGTCTGTTCTGGATAGTTTTATGTTCTAAGTCAGTTACTGATGCATAACTAAACAGAACAAAATTTAAAAAAAGCTCCCCAATCCAGAACCTTCTGAAGTAAAACTGTTTCCTGCACCAAAACCTAGTTAGAGCCAGTTCACTCTTCATTCTTTTTTTTACCTCCCTCTTTTATAGTTGTCTATGGCTGAGCTGAGTGGCACCATTCCTCCCTCCATTAAGCCAATCAACATTCAACAAGCAGCCAATGCCTGAGCATAACAATGTCTTCATGCTGAACTGTCTGCAGTATTCACCGAATATTAATTTAACAACATTATCTATCCAGGGCAGCTCCTAACCATAAACATCAGTCTTTTGTTCTCTCCTTTATTTAAAAAAAAAGATGCTGTTCAAAAATTCAAAGTTTAATTTTCAACTCCAACTGACCGTTCCAAATTGAAAATGAGGCAAAAAAAGGGAAATAGTGATGATCACCGCATTGCCATTTTAATTGGAGCAGTACCAAGTTTTGAGCACAACAATCATGCATTTCTAAAGAAGTACTGCTTCAGGTTATTGTTTTATCAAAGCCACACTGGCATGTTCAAATTGACATAAAATTTTATACTACATTTCCAAAAGTGTTTACCTTGATGTCTTGAAAGCTACTATATCAGATTATCTAATGTTAATCATATAGCAGTTTATGAGACATTCTGCATATCTTTCTTCATCCCTAGGATTTAACAATGATACTCCAAACATAGCAGCTGAAAGGTTGCCCAGTTTAATGAAAAATGCTGGAACCATAATAAGTCTTGATTTGGAATAAATTATAGTAAGCAGAAATAAATTTTAGCAGTAATTGACCTTAAATATTTTGTACATCGCTTTCAGTTTTTTCTTTTTTTTTCTCTCTGTTTACAGGTATTTGACGCAATGAATGCTTATGATCTGGGATGTTTCTATGGAGGTGGAGTTAACAGTGTTGGTGTTTTCAGGGATGCCGGGCTGAGTTTTATCTCTGATGTGGACGTAGCCTCTATTAGACATGGTAAATCTAGCAACACATTAAAGATTACTTTAACATTGTTAAATGGAGAATCAGTAAATGACTGCTGTACGCATACCTAAGACTGATTTGACAGACTAACTAATGGGCAAAAATTGGCAGAAAGACAAAGTTCGATAGATAGTAAGATTAGTAAATACAATGATGCACAGTGGATAATGCAAGTAGATTGACAGTCAGACTGCTAAGGACAAATAAATTGGACAGTTAGATATCCAGTCATAGAGGCAGACAGTGGACGACTTTGAGCAAGATATAAGAAGATTCTTTTCTCCTCTTTGTTCTTTAATTGGATGTTAACAAAGTAAGATTTTCTTTTACATATCACTATTATTCCTTGAAGTTAACTTCTTGCTTGCCCTATTCAGCGAGCAGTCAATAGTCAAATACTTTATTGTAAGCCTGGACTCACAGGTAGGACAGACCAGGCAAGGATACCAGACTCCTTTCTCTATAAGGACATTGAAGAAGCAGATTTTTGAAGCAGTCTGTGATGTTTTTATAGTCTGCGTTAGTAGATCTAGACATTTCTATTTTCAGATTTGTTGATAGTTTGATTTTTGCCATGTATTTTGGGGAGCTTTGCAGCTGTGACTGCAAAACATTAGCCAGGATTTCTGGCATGGGTATCAGTGATGGATAGACAGTGAGTTATGCATAGACTGGCATAGAATGATTCAGAGAAATATAAGTAATCACAAAGGCAAAAAAAAGCTTATTGTAGCTCTTGAACAGGATATTCTATTAAACTTTAAGTACGAATTGAGTTCACCAGTGCTTTCCTGAATATAATTAGAACATATGAGCAGCAAACGTGAGTAGGCCACTCAGTCCTTTGAATTTGCTCCAGCATTCGCTGAGATAATGACTGACCTGATTTAACCTCAACCCTGAATTCCTGTATATCCCTGATAGTCTTTCATCCTGTTGTAATCAAGATTCTGTCCACCTCTGTCTTAAAACTATTTAAAGATTCTATATCCACCAGCTTTCCAAGAAAGGGAATTCCAAAGATTCACAAAGCCATGAGAGAAAAAGGTAAGTTTCCTCATTGCTGTCTTAAATGGGTGGCACCTTGTTTTTAAACTACGAGGCCTAGTTTCAGATCCTTTTAACATCCATGTGCTCAAGTCCTCTCAGATTGTTACATATTTCAATTTTGTAACCTCTGACCCTTCTAAAATCCATAGGGATACATGGCCTGTCTTGTCCAGCCTTTTCTCATAAGGCAATCCACTCATTCCAGGTATTTGCCTAGTAAACATTTTCTGAACTGCTTCCAGTGCATTAACGTCCTTCCTTAAATACAATGACCAGTAGTATACAGAAGTCCACATGCCATCTCACCAATGCATCATCACAGTGTCTGCGGTGGTGATGGTCCATTAAAAATAAAGAAATTAAGATTCCCTTTACCAGCATCATATCACCATTTACACATCTGTTCAGATCAATCTGATTCAGTATACAGGCTACAATCAGCTACTGACTTGTTAGTGCTACATGGGCTCACATCAATATTGTGCCAAATAGGTATGCAAGTTAAAAAGATTTGAGGGTGAAATTTCAGACTTCAGGTTTCAAGACAGTTAATTACAGTTAGTCATGATGAAACAGCTAAAATCAAGAATGTGAGAGAGGAAAGGGATGAGTAGATCACCAAAATCTAAGATCCATGGAGGTGGGAGTGTATGAGAAAGCGGTTAGATTTGAAAACAAATGATGGAATTTGAGATTGAGCTTTTTTTTTCTGGATAGCATTCGGACATACGAATTGGTGGGCAAGGACAGTTGTCCAGTTTGATTCAGTTCTAAAAATGAACATAAACTCAAAAAGGCATACATTATTTGCTTTTGAGCAACTTTGAATTGGAATTTGCTTTTGTTCAATTTTTCAGAATATTCCTGCAGAAACGAAATCAGAAGAATGAGGAGGGAATTAAATCTGCAGCGGCAATTTGCTGGAAAATGTGAGTTTGAAAGATTACGCTGAAAACTTCCATCATTGGTCTATATTAATCACACTTTCTTCAAACGTTGTCTAAATGTCAGCCTTTTACATCAGTGTTACCAAATGTTGTTAATGTATGAATCATACCAACCCACTTTGCATAGACATAGAACTGTACAGCACAAGAACTTCAACTCACGATGTTGTTAAAAGTTAATTAATATTATAAAAGTTACATGAATGCATTGGAGAAAGACAGGAAAAGATCTGATTAATGAGGCTGACCCCAAAACTGAAATGCTATGCATATTATATTGTGTCCCATTTTCTTTTGAAAAGAGAAGATTGAGGATGAAATAGGATGGTGTGCAGAAGTCAAAAATGGCAAAATAAGGTAGCCATGAAACTTGTGTTTAACGCAGAAACTATTGGCGAAAATCCTGAAGGAAATAATTAATCTTCATTTGGTCAGATGAGGTTTGATCAGCATTAGTCAATGTGGCTTTGTCAGATAGAGATTATGCTTGACAAATCTGGATTAGTTTTTCAAGGAGATGACCAAGTGTGTAGATGAGGGTACTACTGTTCATATAGTTTATATGGATTTTGGCAAAGCCTTTGATGCATAAGGGGTAAACATACACCGGATCCAGGGTAAACTGGATCCAAAATTAGCAAGAGACGGAATGTGGTGACAGAAGTCAATTTGTGTGACTTGAGGCCAATGTCAGGTCGTGTACCACAGGGATCAGTGGGGTGTTCCTTATTGCTTGCGAAACATACAAATGATGTAAATGAGTATCTTTGACAGGGAGAGGGTGGTGAGTAGGTTTGCAAATGACCCAGAGATTACCCATGTAGTTGACAGTGAGGAGGATGGGATTAGGTGTGGTCCACAAATCCGTGAAGATAACAGGACAGTTGAATAGGGTAGCTAAGGAGGCGAAAAGACACTTGCCTTTATCAGTTGAGGTGAAGATTATAGCAACAGAGAGGTTTTATTGGAGTTGCTCACAACCTAGGTTAAGACACAGCTGGAGCATTGTAATCAGTTCTGGCCTCTACATACAGGAGCAATATGATTGCACTGGAGTAGGTGCAAAAAAATTCACCAGATTGTTGTTTGGAGTGAAATGTATTTTGCAATGAAGAAAGGCTGGAAAAGCTTACATTATTTCCTTTGGAACAGAGTAGTTTGAAGGTGTATCTGAGAGAAATATATAAGGTTGTTAGAGGCATGGAGTGGGTGGATAGAAAGCAGCTGTTCTCCTTAGTTAAGGGTAAATAGCAGTGGGGCATAACTTCAGTTTAAAAGCAGGAAGGTTAGAGGGAATTTGAGGAAATGAAACAGGTCTTGGTGGGGTCCTGGGATGCACTTTGGAAGGGCAGTTAAAATAGGTAACCTTATAATCTTTGAACAGTATTTGGATGAGCTCTTGAAATGTCCTAACATTCAACGTTATGGGTCTCGTGTTAGAAACAGGGACGAGTTTAGATTTATTGTATTTGTCACAACTAGACAGGATAATGAAGAAGGTGTTTGGTATGCTCGTCTTTATTGATCAGTGCATTGAGTATAGGAGTTGGGAGGTCAGGCTGCGACAGTACATGACATTGACTGAGCCACTTTTGGAATACTGCATTCAGTTCTGGTCTCCCTGCTGTAGGAAAGATGTGAAACTTGAAAGGGTTCAGAAAAGATTTACAAGGATGTTGCCAGGGTTGGAGTGTTTTGAGCTGTAGCAAGAGGCTGAATAGACTGGGGCTATTTTTCCTGGAGCATCAGAGACTGAGGGCTGACCTTATTGAGGTTTATGAAATCATGAGGGTATGGATAAGATGAACAGCCTAAGTCTTTTCCCCAGGGTAGGTGAGAACAAAACTAGAGATACAGGTTTAAGATGAGAGGGGAAAGATTTAAAAGGGTCTTAAGGGGCAATTTTTTTAAACATAGAGGGTGGTGCATATATGGAATGAGCTGCCAGAGGAAGTGGTGAAGGCTAATATAATTATAGCATTTAAAAGGCATCTGGATGGGTACATGAATAGAAAAGGTTTAGAGGGATATGGGCCAAATGCTGGGAAATGGGACTGAATTAATTTAGGATAACTGGTTGGCATGGATGATTTGGACCAAAGGGACTGTTTCCACGCTATACAACTCTATGGCAAGTTGATGGATTGAAGGGTGTCTTCTTTATTGTATGATTCTATGATGTAAGAGACAAGAGTCATAAATGTAACTTAAACACTACTAAATTTATAAGAAATCTGCTTCTGCAGAGGATATTTGAACGTTGAACTCATTTTGGTAAAGTAAAGCTGTAATAACTAATGGAGAATCTTTCAGCAAATTTTGATTAGAAGCATGAAAGAGAAGGTGGTAGCAGAATGCTTGCTTTGGAAACAGAAAATTGGATTGGCAACAGGCCATTCCACCCTTCCTGGTAAAATCACCCAAGTGCAATATGTATATGGAAAGTTATGTATCCGACTGATGTCCTAGATGATCTCGTATGCAGGAAGTGCTTTGAAATGCAGAAACTTAAGCTGCGTGATTTGAAGATCCAGCGGCAGCTGTAGGCACTATAGTGCAACTGTGAGGCTGAGAAGTACATGAATTGCACATTTAGAGAAGTAGTCATCCTAAGCTCAAGAGTCTAGTGGAAAGAAAGCAGTGATGACCACCAGCAGTCCAAAATAATCAGGCAGGTAGTGAAGAACTTCTCTGGGATCCTGCTCACGAATCGATCTCCCATTTTGGGAGCTGATGGAAGTATAGACAAAGCCAAGCTTCTGGCAGCACAAGTGGCCTCATTAAAGAGGAAAGGAGCTGGAAAAGAGAAGAAGCAATAATGATAGGGGATTCTTTAGCTGGGGGGAGGCTGACATGATTATGCAACTCAACGGTGACTCCTGCACTGTGTTGTCTCCCTTGTGCAGTGGTCAAGGATGTCATTGAGCAGCTGCTGGGCATTCTGAAGTGGGAATATGATAAAGTAGAGGTAATGGGTCACATTAATACCAATCGTATAGCTGGGATGAGAAACTGCAATCAGAATTTAGGTAGCTCAGCAGCAGACTAAGGAACAGGACCTCAAATTTCTGGATTACTCCTGGTTCCACGTGCTAGAGAGTTCAGAAATAGGAGAATAGAACATATTAATTTTCAAAAGTTGATACAGGAGGAAGGATTTTGGATTTCTGGTGAAGGTGAGACCTGCACAAATGGGATTGTCCGAAGGGCAGGAAACGTCGCAACCTTCGAAATGTATTTGAATGAGCATTTGCAGTGTCGTAAGGCTACGAATCAAGTTCTTGAAAATGGGACAATACAGACTTAGAGTAATTTTTTATTCCATGCGGATCTGATGGACTGAAGGGCTGTTTCTGTGAAGTTTGATTCTAGAGTTTGAGTCTATCCCTGCTCCTATACTCTCATTCTCATTCTCTCACTATTAGGACCAAAGTGCCATTTGCCACCTTTTCCCCATACGCTGCATGCTTACTTTCAGGGACTGGTGAACAAGTACACCTGGTCATGTTCCCCCTTTCCCAATTTCTCGCCATTCAGGTAACAGTCTGTCTTTTTTTTAACCTGTGTGGAGAACCTTGCTTTTATCTACATTATATTTCATTCACTCAACTTGTTCAAACTACATTGAAGCTCCACTGCATCTTCCTCCACAGTTCATCTCCACACCTGGCTCGTCCATTTAGTTCCCTCATATTAATCATCATTATATATTGAAAACAGCTGGCATATAAGGTTGATCTTTGTTTCAGTTAGAAATGTTTCTTTTCAGATTTTGAGCATTGCTCTTCTCACTAACGGAGGGTGGGAAAGAAGGATTACGGTCTTTGCTAAATAAAAACCAAAAGAACTGCGGGTTCTGTAAGTCAGGAACAAAAACAAAGTTGCTGGAAAAACTCAGCAGGTCTGGCAGCATCTGTGGAGGAGAAAACAGAGTTAATGTTTCATATCCGGTGACCCTTCCTCAGACCTGCTGAGCTTTTCCAGCAACTTTGTTTTTGTTACGGTCTTTGCTGTCAGGCTTTTGGGAGGTAGAAGTCTGACAAACTGTGATATAAAAATCCAAACACTGTTTTTCAGCAGTTTTTCAACCCCAAGGTACCTGCCACCAGCTTGTCTCATAATAAAGTATCAAGACCAGCTTCTCCAAAAGTTACATCACATTATGTAACCAATAAATGAGAGGCACACAGTTCAACGTGTGACATTCGATTGCAAATAAAATGCTCATGACGCGTACTCTGAAGACAATTCTGTTAAAATCGCCTGTTCTTTCACTTTAAAATCTGTCCCTCCCACAAAAATATTCTTTACACTGTCAGTTTTTCTCGCACGCCTTAAATGTGTTGCAAACACCATCCTGCTTTTTTAACACCTGTTTTCTAGGAAATAACATTTTAGGCTATTTACATGTTTTTTTAACATAGCCTTCTACCTCCAGTGATAATTCTGCATGGAACTGCTAGCCCATGACAAAAAAATTTGGCATTTCTACTTAGAATGAAAGCAATATACCATACACAAGAGGCCCTTTGGCCCATCAAGTCTGTACTGCCAAAAATACACTAAATCTACATTAGTCCCACTTTCCAGCATAAGACAAATAGCTTTGACTATAATATTTCAAATGCTCATCCAACTACATTTTAATAGATGTGAGGTTAACTGCACAAATAACCTCCCAGTATTCCAGACCCTTACCACCTTCTGAGTGATTATCTTTTCCTCATCTGCTGTCCTGCCTTTCACACGAGAATTGTGCGCCCTTTTTATTTGCCTCTACAATTAAGAGGAAGAGCTACTTACCATCTACCCATCCATGACCCTCACAATCGTATACACTTATTCACTTCCTGTGTCCAACAAACACAGTATAAAATGTCAACATATTATAATTGTTACTATCTAGGTGCACATTTGGAATGAGATCAAAGATTAGTTCAGATCTCAAAGCATGTTACTATGAAGCTATGTGCATTCAGTTGCAAAGGAGATAGTTTTATCCTTCTATTCTGTAAATCTTCACTCTTGGATGCATATTTCTAACCCTTCTTGTCATAGTTTGCTTATCATTTTAATATTAATATTTTTCTCTTTGGAATTGACTGCAATGAATTTTACCACATCTCCTCAAAGCGTGAAACTTTGTCCCCACTATTCACTTTCCTGTGCCCTCTACTTCCCTAGTTATGCAGCTGACCAGAACATCAACCATAGGACACTACAGATGGAGAACATACTATTGTGACTTCGCTACTATTTGATCGAATGACTCAAGAACCTGAAACAATATTTCACATACTAGTATTTCCACCACAAATTCGTTTCTCTAATATTCACTGTCGCTGGGTCAAAATCCTAGAATTCCCTCACTAAAAGCATTGTGGGTCAACCCACAGCAGGAGGAATGCAGCGGATCAAGAAGGCAGCTCACCACCACCTTCTCAAGGGCAGCTAGGGATGGGCAAGAAATGCTGGCCCAGCCAGAGACACCCACATCGCACAAAAATGAATAGAAAAAAAATGATTTGCCATAGGCAAATTAGCACATAGCTGAGGTGACAATGTTGTAGATTTTAAGTTATTGACAGCTACAAGTTGAGATTAAGTTAGATTTCTTCAAAATAAATGACAAGACAATGGCGCAACAATTGTACACTTTCTTTTCTCAAATGATCACAACTCCATCTATTCGGCCAAGAGACTTGTTTTAATCCAAGCTGATGCTTCTAGCTTCTTACAAAAGTCGTGATTACCTTAACAAGTTTTGTATACAAGACTCATGGTCAATTGCTTCTTTACCATCAATATGAACAACTTTTATTGGTCTCCTTCCTTAAAATTTTAATTTCATTTACCTGATGATTAATAATGTGCTTTTTAGAAATCTGTTGGGATTCTCTTTTACAAACTCACCTTTTACAATTTTGTATGCAGATTTCCCCCAAGATTCGTTTTAAAATCTTGTTTTCCACTTATATTACTCTAACTGCCCAAATGCTGTTAGGATTGACCTTACACCCTGCTTTGATTAATTGTTTCCACGTTTACTTCCTGACTCCATTCTTTATAGGTGATTTTATTACTTAAGTATCCTCAGAAGACTTTTTTCATCTGTTTTATTTGATTAGTCTCATAAGGATGTTTATGACATAACTCTGTAGTAAAGTGGAACTTTGGCTCACTCTTGCGGCCCACTTCTGACTTAGCGATGCTGAACACTAACACTGGGCCACAGGACTCCATAATTGGATAGTAATGTATGTTGATTTTGGGACACTCTACCTGCACCAGTCTGCCTTACATCAATGTTAAATAATGACAGTTAATGCTTTGTGCCTGAAGTTGCTGATGTCTGGACAGTACTTTTTTCTTCTATCATGGTGCAGTGCCTGTACCTTTGCATTCTTCAATACAGCTTCATTGTCAATAATTCTCCATGGCAGAAATAACCAGACCATCTCTGGAAAAGAAGACAGAATGTTCTAACTGGATAGTATTATCAGATTTTCTTTCAGGATCAAGATTATCACTTTGTCTTGAGGACAAGGGTGTGTCGGTAGTTTTGGGTCATGTTGAGATCAAAAGGGAGGAGGCATTGGGGGTCTTGAAAAACATTAAGATAGACAAGTCCCCAAGGCCTGATGGGATATACCCCAGAATACTGAAAGAGGCAAGGTAGGAAATTGCTGGGGCCTTGAGGGAAATCTTTGTATCCTTACTGGCTACAGGGGAGGTCCCAGAGGATTGGCGAATAGCCAATATTGTTCCTTTGTTTAAGAGGGGTGGCAAGGATAATCCAGCTAATTATAGGCTGCTGAGCCTTACATCAGTAGTAGGGAAATTATTGGAGAGGATTCTTTGAGACAGGATTTATTCCCACCTGGAAATCAACAGGTGTATTAGTGAGAGGCAACATGGTTTTGTGAAGGGGAGGTCATGTCTCAGTAACTTGGTTGAGTTTTTTGAGGAAGTGATGAAGATGATCAATGAGGGTAGGGCAGTGGGTGTTGTCTACATGGACTTCAGTAAGGCCTTTGACAAGGTTCCTCATGGCAGGTTGATTCGGAAGGTAAAGTTGCACGGGGTCAAAGGTGAGCTTTTTTATCCAAGATGGATAAAAAACTGGCTCGGTCATAGAAGACAGAAGGTAACAGTGGAAGGGTGTGTTTCTGAATGGAGAGCTGTGACAAGTGGCATTCCTCAGGGATCAATGTGGGACTTTGCTGTTTGTAATATATATAAATGATTTGGAGGGGAATGTAACTGGTCTGATTAGTAAGTTTGCTGATGACAAAAAGGTCGGTGGAATTGCAAATAGCAATGAGGACCATCAAAGGATACAGGTGGATATAGATCAGTTGGTGATTTGGGCAGAGAGATGACAGATGGAGCTTAATCCAGAAAAATGTGAGGTAATGCATTTCAGAAGGTCTAATCCAGATGGCAAATATACAGTAAATGGCAGAACCCTTAAGAGTACTGATGGGCAGGTACACAGGTCACTGAAAGTGGCAATGTAGGTGGAAAAGGTAGTCAACAAGGCATATGGCATGCTTGCCTTCATCAGCCAGGGCACTGAATTTAAAAATTGGCAGGTAATGTTGCGGATTTATAGAATCTTAGTTAGGCCGCATTTGGAATATTGTGCTCAATTCTGGTTGCCACACTACCAGAAGGAGGTGGTGGCTTTAGAGAGGGTACAGAAAAGATTTACCAGGATGTTACCTGGTATGGAGGGCATTAGCTATGAGGAGACGTTGGAGAAATTTGGGTTGTTCTCACTAGAATGACGGAGGATGAGGGGGGACCTGATAGAAGTTTACAAGATCATGGAGGGCATGGACAGAGTGGACAGTCGAAGCTTTTTTCCAGGGTGGAAGAGTCAATTACCAGGGGCCATAGGTTTAACGTGCGAGGGGCAAGGTTTAAAGGTGACGTACGAGGCAAGTTTTTCGCACAGAGGGTGGTGGGTGCCTGGACCTCTCTGCTGGGGAAGGTACTGGAAGCAGATACGATAGTGACTTTGGAAGGGTGTCTTGACAAATACATGAATAGGATGGGAATAGAGGGATACGGTCCCCGGAAGGGTAGGGGGATTTAGTTGTGATGGGCAGCATGTCGGTGCAGTCTTGGAGGGGCGAAGCGCCTGTTCCTGTACTGTAATTTTCTTTGTTCTTTGACACAAGAGTTCAGCATCTTGTGATTCGGAACACACTACTAAGCCTCCTAACCTGCATGATAGAGTGACTTGATTCTGCATGGTGGTTCAGTGAATAGCACTGCTTCCTCACAGCGCCAGGGGCCCAGGTTTGATTCCACCCTTGAGCACCTGTCTGTGTGGAGTTTACACGTACTGCCCATGTCTTCGTAGGCTTTCGCCGGGTGCTCCAGTTTCGTCCTGCAGTCCAAAGATGTGGATTGATCATGCTAAATTTCCCGTAGTATTCAGGGATGTGTAGGTGTGTTAACCATAGGAAATACAGGGTTGCAGGGAAAAGAAAAGGGGGATGGGCCTGGGTGGGATGCTCTTCGGAGGGTCGGTGTGGACTTGTTGGGTTGTATGGCCTGTTTCCACAAGCTGGAGATTTTATGAACTCCTGTACGCATGTAATAATAAATGCTCAAAAGTGGAATTCCCTGACCCATTGAATTATATTGTTTTCCAATGCTTGTTTTATTTACAGTAAACGAATACCCAGATCGCAGATTGCGGAAATGCTGCATGGACGGAATTACTAAGATATTAATGCAGCTTAGCTGCGAGCGGCGAGCAAGTCGGGTCAAGGAGGTGGATTGTCGACAGGTTTTCAAGAGCTGTTGCATCTATGGAGTGGAACTGAGGAAGAATCAGACGCTGAAGGTGAATTCGATAGCGCGATGTAAGTGAGAGCCTTTTTTGTGTATTTTGGCCCATATTTTGTTTTAATGCGTGGAATCAAATTTCAGTCATATTCATATGGCAAGTCAAATCAATCATAAACAAATATATACATTTCAGTTACACTACTCACTGAAAATAGAGATGCAGATGAATAAGGTCATGATTTTTTAAAAAAAAACCTGAATAACCAGGCACATTTCTGGCAGGATATCTTAGAAAAGAAAAGTTATACAGAGCCCATGCACAGAAATTTGATTGCATCACATGATCTACTATTCTGATTTGTATTGTTGATTTTGGGGGTTCTGCAATCAGAAATACCTAATTGTCTCCAAATCACTGACTAGATTAAGACTGCAGATGCTGTAGCAGTATTCTGATACTTTTCTGACAAGCAGTACTTTAGCTGTGATGCAAAGGAAAGGGAATATGCAAGCGTTCACACATCCAGTCCGAAATGTCTTGCAGCCACACTCATTGACAGTGATGGTCTGTGGTCGTCACCGGTATCAATAATGCAGGGGAACTCCTGGTCTTCCCCAAAGAGGAGAGTGTAGCTTCCCCCTAACGCACCTATCCTTGTCAATATACCTCAGTAAGGGGAGGGGGGTGGTGGGTGGCTATATATGCTGTGCTAATTATGTGTCTAAACCTGCTTGGTTACTGAGCATGTGACAGCTCCTCATGACTTCAGATGCCCACTGTCTCCTTGTAAAATCTCCTTTTTGACGGTTAGTTTTTAGTCCTTCCAATGACAAAAAAAAGTCTCATTTTTTTCAATATGCCACATGTATACGTGGAGTAGGGGGCAGCTGGGAAGTCTTTGATGTAAATCATGATATCAGGATTCTTTATAACTCTTCTCTCTTTTTTTGTATACTGGCTATTTGTTTAAATTTGCAGAAGGCTAGTTACTTATGTGACCCAGAGGTAGCAAGAACTGCAGATGTGGGGTCTGTCAATACACTGGAGCTGGATGAACACAGCAGGTCAGGCAGCATCAGAGGAGCAGGAAAGTTGATGTTTTGGGTTTAAGCCCTTCATCAGGATGGCTATATATGTTGTGCTAATATTCCTCCAGCTCCACGCTGTATTTACTAACGTGACCCAGTTAAATGATGTCTTGTGCTACACAGGAAATAACAAATATGGAATGCTAAGTGAGCACAGGTTTAAAGCAGAGCCCAATTCGAAACACAGTGATACAAAACAAGTTCTCACATGGAAGGCTGGTCCAAAAGGTAATAGCCCATGGAATCTAACGTAAGTTAGCAAACTGGGTCCAACATTCACTTGAAAATAGGAGCCAAAGGATGATGGTGGAGGGTTGCTTTTGTGACTGGAAGCCTGTGAACAGCAGTATCACAGATATTGGTGGTGGCTCATTTGCTGTTTGTGATATATATTAATGAATTACTTGTGAATGTGGGAGGTATGATTAGTAAATTGAAGTTGTTGATAGTCAGGAGGATGGTCTCAGGCTACAATCTGATATTGATCAACTGATAGATTGGACAGAGCAATGGCAGATGGAATTTAACATTGATAAGTGTTAGTTGATGCATTTTGAGATGCCTAATAAGGAAAGGGTTTACATAGTAAATGATAGATTCCTAGGGATTACTGAGGAGCAAAGGGACCTTGGTAAACAAGTCAACAGATCCCTGAAGATGTTGGCACAGATGGACAGGGTGGTGAAGAAAGCATATATGCTTGCCTTCCATAGCTGTGCAGTGAATATAGAAGCATGGAAGTGTTGCTGCAACTTTATACAGTATTGTTTAGGTGACAGATTGAATAATGTTTGCTGTTCTGCTTGTCAAACTATCAGAAGGATGTGACTGCACTGGAGAGGATGCAGAAGTGATTCACCAGGGTGTTGCCTGGGATGGAAAGTCCCAGTTATGAGGAGAAACTAGATAAGATGAGTTGGTTTTCCCTGGAGCAGAGGTGGCTGAGAGAAGCGGGGAAGATTTAACTGAAGGGTAGAAAATTGAGAGGCATGGATGGTGTAGATCAGGGATCTTTGTGTCATGGCAAATGTGTCTAAAACAAGAGGAAATAAGTTTAAGGTGAAGAGAAAGTGGTCAGAGGGTGCTAGAAATATGGAACGTGCTGTGTGAGAGTATCTGGATGAGCACTTAAAGTGCCAGGGTGTAACAGACTACAGACCAAGTGCAGGAAACTGGAATTATTATAATTTGGTGTTTTATAGCCTGTATAGACATGTTAGGCCGAAGGGTCTGTTTTTATGCTGTATGACACTGTGACTATGAAACATGAAATCGAAGAAATGGAGAAGATGCTAAAATAAAGTTTACAAGCATGATACCAAGCTACATGATGATGTACATATAATGATTGGATATATTCACACTCGAACTAGAAGGCTGTGTAGTCGTCTAATGGAATTATTGTTGAAAAATACTGTTGAGAAATATTTGAGAATAAACACAGCAAAAATGCTTCTTTCGTCAGAAGGAACAAAAATGTACACTATCAATGTCACATGTTCAGCAACAAATCCCGCAGGAAAATCATGACAAAATACACTGTCCCAGAGAGTGGTGAGAATTTGGAGGTTACTGTAACATGGAATCATTAGGAACTCTCACTATATTTTGAGAGGATTAACTATTTAAGTATGTGATAATGAAGCAAATTGAAGGGGCTTGTTATCGTGCTTGGTAATTAAGGATGGGTGTATTTTCTAGAGTACCATAAACAGAGCGGTCTGGTGGTTGGACAGAATGCCATGTTACCTGGGTTTTTATTTACTGTTACCTTTGATATCCACAGCTCTGGAAAGGTCATCTCTATTTACCCTTACTGTATGTCTTCTGCCCTTCCATGCAATCACTGCTAACAACTTATTGGAGGCTGACACAACTGGGGAAAGAAAAATCATCAGGGCATTTCATAGTTCTAGTGCTCCAGTTAAAATGAGCCTTTCACCAAAACTTTGTAGCCAGCTGGGCGTTAACAGACTGCTGGTTTCCTCGCTTCATCATTGAGGAAAATATTGTTTTGTCTGTCAGTAACGTGTTCCCACCAAAAACTAACATTACCAGCCATAAATAGGGAGACAGTAATATCACAGTCAAAGATCAGAATTCAAGTAAAACTGTGCAGAATAAAGACAAAACAATTGGTTGGAGTTCGGGCAGAGGGAATACTTTGCAGAAATTCACCAAAGGTCTTTAGGTCGCCAAACCCATGTCCTCTTTCGTCTGGAAGAACAAGGGCAGTGGATAGATGGGAAGATCACCATCTGCAAGTTCCCCTCCAAGCTCTTCATCACCCTGACATGGAAGTATATAAACATTCCTTTATTCTTGCTGAGTCTAATCCTGGAACTTCCTCACCAATGGCACTATGGATCTACCTACAGCACATGTGCTGCAGCAGTTCAAAAAGGCAGACCACCATTAGGTTCTCAAGGGTAAGTAGGGATGGTCAGTAAATTCTGTCAATTCAGTGACGCCCATTCCCCAACAGTGAATAGATAAAAAGAAGTAACATTAGTGACCAAGGAATTCAAGCAGTGAGAATGCTGGAATCCAACATCAGTCTGCATCCTGCAATTCAAGGATCACTTGTGAGAATTATGCAATTATCTACACTGTCATAATGTTTAATATAACAGATTTGCAACTCTGCAATGTTCTGATGAAACAAATTTATTTTTCACAAGAAGGGTATGTTGAAAAATTGTTTTGTCTGGGATATTTATGGTTTATTTAAGGCTACTATCCATATTATGTGAGACTGGATGTGAAGGATCAGTGGAAAATGAACAACATGACTGACGTGATTCAGTTCTGCCGACACCATACTATATCAACATTTAAACAGATCTGATTATGAATAAATGAGACACATGACAGTTCAACTATGCATCTACTAGAGCATTCACATAAAGAGTAACAGCTTGTTTTGATAGAGTATATTTGGAACATAGAATATAGAACAGTACAGCACAGTACGGGCCCTTCGGCCCATAATGTTGTGCCGAACTTTTACTCCAATCCTAAGATCTATCTAATCTCCACCCCTACATTATACTGCCATCAATATGCCTATCTAATAGCTGCTTAAATGCCCCTAATGAGAGCGACTCCACTACCCTCTCCGGCAATGCATTCCACGCCCCTACCACTCTCTGAGCAAAGAACCTACCTCTGACGTCTTCCCTATATCGACCTCCACTCACTTTAAAGCTATGCCCCCTCATAATAGCTACCTCCACCCTAGGAAAAAGTCTCTGGCTGTCTACTCTATCTATACCTCTGATCATTTTGTAAACTTCTATCAAGTCACCTCTCATCCTTCGTCGTTCTAAAGAGAAAAGCCCTAGCTCTCTCAACCTTTCCTCGTAAGACCTTCCCTCCATTTCAGGCAACATCCTGGTAAATCTCCTCTGCACCTTTTCCAATGCTTCCATATCTTTCCTATAATGAGGCAACCAGAACTGGACACAATACTCCAGATGTGGCCAAACCAGGCTTTTGTATAGCTGGAGCATAACTTCACGGCTCTTGAACTCAATCCCTCTATTAATGAAAGCTAACACACCATACGCCTTCTTAACAACTCTATCCACCTGGGTGGTAGCTTTCAGGGAACTGTGAACTTGAACCCCAAGATTCCTCTGCTCCTCCATACTGCCAAGAATCTTTCCGTTAACCCTGTGTTCTGCTTTCAAGTTTGTCCTTCCAAAATGAATCACCTCACACTTTTCAGGGTTAAACTCCATCTGCCACTTCTCAGCCCAGCTCTGCATCCTATCAATGTCCCTTTGTAATCTAGAACAGCCCTCCGCACTGTCCACAACGTGACCCACCTTTGTATCATCCGCTTATTATCTTCCAAAGAGATTCAGCAAATCAATTTTCAAAATACTCTTCCCCATTCTGGAGAAGAGTCATACCAGACTCGAAAATTTAACTCTGTTTCTCCCTTCACAGATGCTGCTAGACCTGCTCAGTTTTTACAGCATGTATTTATTTCAGATTATTCAAAGCAATTTGGCCCTGAAATACACAAATAGATATTAATTCTGATTTTGAAAGCATTGTCAAACTACATCTATTTTGCACACTGTGCTAAAGGAGATATTTAGCGAGGGAATTCAAGATGTTAAGCTTGAAACAACTGAGAATAGAGCCTTCAAAAGTGGAGCATATAATTTAAAATGAACTTCGAATGGTCAGAATTTGGTAAGAATAGATTACTCCGAGTGTTTGTATGGAGAACATTGTATGGCTTCAGAAGACCAAGAGACTGGAAAGGGTGATAGCCTGAATACCAGGCTAATAATATTAAAGTCACCTTTTAATTTAACTGGGAACCTAACTAGGTTAGCGAACAGAGAAGATACTTCAACAGTCACTCAGAAATAAATGGACGTTGAAATGCTGTCTTGTAAATTTGTTTTTTTTTCCAGCTGCTGTGAATGAAGAGGAAGAATTTTTCGATGAAACTTCCATTCACGTACGTAGTGTATTTCCACACAGCTGGCTATGGAAAACAGTCGAGGTTTTCAGTGCGGGAGATCACAAGTAAGATGGTTTCATATGAAGAAATTGTTGTGAATGTAATTGGGCTTTCAGTAAGAGTCATGTGCAGTCTTCATACAATAACTTTTATTATTGTAAGGAAAAAAGACATATGTGGCCTTTATTGAACAAGTTACATAACTATACATTCATGTATAGAAGTAGAATTAACATTTTGAATCCAATATGACCCTTCTCCAGCAACTGTCAGCTCAGAAGAAGAAGTCATACTGACCTAGAATCATAGTACCGCTGCAATGCAACTAGAGGCTATTTGACCCATCAAGTTAACACTGACTGTGCAAACAGCATCACATCCAGACCCATCCTATTCCCGTAACCTCACAACAGTAACTGTCTGTCTATCCACAGATCCCTGCCAGATCTGCTGTGTTTATTCTGCACTTCATGTTTTGTATCCATGAATTATTGACTGTCATTATATCTTGCTGTTCTATTCTGAGAAAATGAACATCAACTGATAAGTCTAAGCAATGGAAATGCACAGACCAGAATGTTTCAGCTGATGTTCTTGGTTTTTGTTCAACTAACACAGAAATTATGAGAGCAAGATCTACCATTGGCCTTCTGCATCTTGGGGCGATGATTAGCCAATGTACACAGTCATATTTGTTTCTAAATGCATTCAAAATTGACTCCGTGATAGGAGACAAAGCACTGTGATAGAAGGATGTTTGTATGACTGGAGTCCAATGTGTAGTAGCAAGGCACAAAGATCACTTCTGGGTCCATTATTGTTTGTGATATTTGTAATTGCTGTAGATAAGAACGTGAGAGGTATGATAAGTAAGTTTTCGGATGTCACAATGATTGGCTGGGTGATTGAAAGTGAGGAGGAAGGTGTTACAGGAAAATATCAGGTGGGCAGATGAGTGGGGGGATGGAACCAGATAAATGTAAGATCATGCTCTTTGGAAAAAGTAACGAGACAAGGGAGGGTTCAATGAATGGCAGAGCACTAGGAAGCTCACAGGAACAGGGGTATCTGGGGATGCATATCCACAGATTTCTGAAGATGGCAGGTCGGGGTAATAAGGTAGGTAAGGCCTTTATCAGTCATGGCATAGGTTATAAGAGCAGAGAGGTCACATTAGATTGATAAAGAATTTTGGTTGGACCACAGCTGGAGTACTATGTGCAGTTCTAGTCACCACATACAAGAAGGATGTGATTGCATTGGAGGGGATCGAAGGTGCTTCACCAGGATATTGCATGGGTTTGAGCATCTCAGCTATGTAGAGAGACTGCATAAAGTCGGGTTGTTTTCTCTGAGTAGAGAATGTTGAAGGGAGATCTGATAGAAGTGTCTTGATTATTGAAGGATATGGACAGGGTGGCTAATAAGTAACTGTTCCCCTTAATACAAGGGTCAATAACACAGGTGAATAATTTTAAAATGAGCAGCAAGAGGTTTAGAGAGGATTTGAGGGAAACACTTTCACCCAAAGGGTTATTGGAGCCTAGAACGCATTATCTGGGAAGGTAGTTGAGGCAGACAACCTCACAATCTTCAAAAAATTATTTGGATAAACACTTGAAGTGTCATAATATTCAAGGTTATGGGTCTGGTGTGGGAAATTTGAACTCCTGGGTGATAGTTTATTTTTGACAGAGCAGACTCAATGGACTCAAAGCCCTCTTCTGTGCTGTATCATTCTATAATTCACCTGAATTGTAGCTCCAGTGTACAGGAGGTTGAGAGTAGTGAGGTCATGAATAAGGTTTCAAGGTCGCAGGAGTGTACCAGCAGGCAGGAAGGTGGTTTGAAGTGTGTCTACTTCAATGCCAGGAGCATCCGGAATAAGGTGGGTGAACTTGCAGCATGGGTTGGTACCTGGGACTTCGATGTTGTGGCCATTTCGGACACATGGATAGAGCAGGGACAGGAATGGTTGTTGCAGGTTCCAGGGTTTAGATGTTTCAGTAAGATCAGGGAAAGTGGTAAAAGAGGGGGAGGTGTGGCATTGTTAGTCAAGGACAGTATTACGGTGGCAGAAAGGACGTTTGATGAGGACTGGTCTTCTGAGGTAGTATGGGCTGAGGTTAGAAACAGGAAAGGAGAGGCCACCCTGTTGGGAGTTTTCTATAGGCCTCCGAAAAGTTCCAGAGATATAGAGGAAAGGATTGCAAAGATGATTCTGGATAGGAGCGAAAGTAACAGGGTAGTTGTTATGGGGGACTTTAACTTTCCAGATATTGACTGGAAACGCTATAGTTCGAGTACTTTAGATGGGTCAGTTTTTGTCCAATGTGTGCAGGAGGGTTTCCTGACACAGTATGTAGATAGGCCAACAAGAGGCGAGGCCACCTTGGATTTGGTACTGGGTAATGAACCAGGCCAGGTGTTAGATTTGGAGGTAGGTGAGCACTTTGGTGATAGTGACCACAATTTGGTTACGTTTACTTTAGCGATGGAAAGGGATAGGTATATACCACAGGGCAAGAGTTATAGCTGGGGGAAAGGCAATTATGAGGCGATTAAGCAAGATTTAGGATGCATACGATGGAGAAGGAAACTGCAGGGGCTGGGCACAATTGAAATGTGGAGCTTGTTCAAGGAATAGCTACTGCGTGTCCTTGATAAGTATGTACCTGTCAGGCAGGGAGGAAGTGTTCGAGCGAAGGAACCGTGGTTTACTAAAGAAGTTGAATCTCTTGTCAAGAGGAAGAAGGAGGCTTATGTAGAGATGAGGCGTGAAGGCTCAGTTAGGGCGCTTGAGAGTTACAAGTTAGCCAGGAAGGACCTAAAGAGAGAGCTAGGAAGAGCCAGGAGGGGACATGAGAAGTCTTTAGCAGGTAGGATCAAGGAAAACCCTAAAGCTTTCTATAGGTATGTCAGGAATAAAAGAATGACTAGAGTAAGATTAGGGCCAGTCAAGGACAGTAGTGGGAAGTTGTGCGTGGAGTCTGAAGAGATAGGAGAGGCGCTAAATGAATATTTTTCGTCAGTATTCACACAGGAAAAAGACAATATTGTCGAGGAGAATACTGAGGTACAGGCTATTAGACTAGACGGGATTGAGGTTCATAAGGAGGAGGTGTTAGCAATTCTGGAAGGTGTGAAAATAGATAAGTCCCCTGGGCCGGATGGGATTTATCCTAGGATTCTCTGGGAAGCTAGAGAGGAGATTGCAGAGCCTTTGGCTTTGATCTTTATGTCGTCATTGTCTTCAGGAATAGTGCCAGAAGACTGGAGACTAGCAAATGTTGTCCCCTTGTTCAAGAAGGGGAGTAGAGACAACCCTGGTAATTATAGACCAGTGAGCCTTACTTCGGTTGTGGGTAAAGTGTTGGAAAGGATTATAAGAGATAGGATTTATAATCATCTAGAAAGGAATAATTTGATTAGGGATAGTCAACATGGTTTTGTGAAGGGTAGGTCGTGCCCCACAAACCTTATTGAGTTCTTTGAGAAGGTGACCAAACAGGTGGATGAGGGTAAAGCGGTTGATGTGGTGTATATGGATTTCAGTAAAGTGTTTGATAAGGTTCCCCGAGATAGGCTATTGCAGAAAATACGGAGGCATGGGATTGAGGGTGATTTAGCGGTTTGGATCAGAAATTGGCTAGCTGTAAGAAGACAGAGGGTGGTGGTTGATGGGAAATGTTCATCCTGGAGTTCAGTTACTAGTGGTGTACCTCAAGGATCTGTTTTGGGGCCACTGCTGTTTGTCATTTTTATAAATGACCTGGATGAGGGC
>NC_063366.1:104759-135860 GCF_021869965.1 Rhincodon typus
GCTGTGTTCATCCAGCTCTACACCTTGTTATCTCTGGTTGTATTGGAGGCAGTTCAGAGGAGGCTGAATAGATTGATTCCAGAGATGAGGGATTTATCTTGCAAAAAAATTAAGCAGTTTCGGCCTATCCTCTAGAGTTTAGGGAATGAGAGGAAATCTGGTTGAGGTATGTAAGATGCTAAAGGGTTTTGACAAAATAAAGTAGAAAGGATGCTTCCTTGTGTGGTCATATTTTTAGTATAAGGGATAGCAATTTTAAAATATAGATGAGGAGAAATTACTTCTCTCAAAAGGTCATGAACCTCTGGATTTCACTACTCCATAGTGTAATGGATGTTGGGATATTAAGTAAATTGAATTGAATTAGCTTTTTTTATTACATGTACTCCAATGAATACAGTGAGAAGTTTACAAGTTGCCACATTATGGTGACATTCTTAGGTACAAAGGTACTTAGGTACAAAGGTACTTAGGTACAGATTCTTAAGAACAAATTCTTAGGGGAAAATATTAGAAAAATAAAGAAATAAGAATTTCAGCATTGCCGATCATAGAAATAAATTAGAAAAGTAAAGAAATAAAAACTCAGAATAACAATCTTTCCAACCCAGTCCACGCCAGCACCTGCCCTCCATTAGCTGAAAGAGAGACCTTCACCAACTCGCTGCCACCTGTGCCAGACCCATCAACGTAAGAGTTGCTACACTTTAGGTGCCATTTCTTCGCTGCTGGGCCAACTTCGCTGATGCTGCTTAACCTACACTTGCCCCACAACCAGGAGCCCCCTGCTTCACTACTGCTGCCACCTCGTCGATAACCAGAAGTCCCTGCAACTATTGCAACTGCAACCAGGAGTCCCTGGTTCTGCTGTCAGGTCAGAAGTCCCTGCTGTGGGCCTACTGCCCAGGACTCCCTGGCTCCACTGCCAGGCCAGGCTGCCGAGAGTTCCGCTTCGGCTGCAGATGTCACCTTGCTGGTGCTGCCACCCTGAAAAATCCACTGCCACAAGCTCCGATTGCCAGGAGAAGCTGTGTCCACCACTCTGCATGCGGCCCGCTCTCACTGCTGTGCTGATGCTGCCAACTACCTCCAACAGAAAAGGGGGGAGAAAAAGCAAAAAACCCAAAGAATTAGAGTTGAAGCAAAAGAAAAAAGAGGAGAGACAGCAGATGGGAGTGGTGAGCCCTGGGCAAGAGCCTGCACACAGCCCTGCTACTCCACCGCCATCTTGAAATTTAAAGTGGTAATGTATTGAAGGATTCTGGATAGTGAGCAGGAAAAAGAAGTTGAGGCTGAGAGGCGATCAGTCAGGATGGCATCAAATAGTGGAGCAGTTTTGAGGAGCTGAATTACCGATTCCTGTTCCTAATTCTTACGTTCTTATGCAATCCAGTAATATAGTTGATAATGTTAGGGCCATGTTATGGAAGATGCAGAGTTGAAATTCAGCTTATAAATATCAAATAAAAACCTGTCATCACCAGTGATTTCTTTACAGTTGCTGATCTAGTGAAATGCAGTCCTGTATTTAATTTTTCCTAATGCATCATGAGCGATGATATCCCGCAGACAACTGTCAAAGCTGTCTAACAATCCAGCTGCCTAAGCAATACTATGGCAGAGAATAATACCTAACAGAACCTTTGAAATGTTGTTAGTCATTTTTACACAGAAAATTGAATGTCTCCTTGAAACCATTGCTGAACATCAAAAATGAATTTATTTTTAGCCGTTGTAATTGCTGCTGTGCAGAGAAAGAGTGGCAAAGAATGAAGCCTTCAACCATTTGTATGTACATTTGAATTCAAACTGAAAAAAACCGAAAGAACTGTGGATGCTGTAAATCAGGAACAAAAACAAGTTGCTGGAAAAGCTCAGCAGGTCTGGCAGCATCTGTGAAGAAAAATCAGAGTTAACTCTTCGGGTCCAGCGATTGTTTCTGAAGAAGGGTCACCGGACACGAAACGTTAACTCTACATTCCGATTCAATGGAATTGGATGATTAAGTATTGTTGATATGGTTCTTCTGAAAGTGTCCTGTTTAATTAACACTCAGTGTTACAATCAAATATTTTCAGCTGGTATTACCACTCCTGTTAATATGGAATACCCACTTTACAACAACGGAATGTTGCTCTAGATCCTGTGATCAAGCCTTTTGTTATAGCTTGGTCTCTGTGCGGTTGTGCAAAGCATACTGGAAGAAGTCGTCAGGCTGTTGCACGTGACTTTCATTTGAGCAGCAGACAGGTGGACTGAAGAAATGAAACTTCTGAAGAAGAGTCAGTTCCTCCAAGATATTTCCTCTGGGCAACTCGTGCAACTGCACTTTTGCAAGGCATCTACAGTTTCTCAAATCCTGGACAATGAATTTGTTTGCATGCGTTAAAATCAAATAACTGGCATTGAAGCATAAGTGTTCCTTGAAGTCTAAAAGATCGAAGAGAGATTTGATAAAGATATTCCAGATCGTGCAAGACTTAGATAACTGAGGAAAGGAAGTATAATTCCCATGATGCCACATGAACTAGAGGCTACGTTTTCAGGATGTTTAGTGAAAGATGCCCTGGATATGTGGGAGTAAAATTTGTTTTAAAAAAGCAGGTAGCGCTTATGATCTGAATCTTGCTGCCCAGACCATGATACAAATAATCATTTGCTTTAGGGGGCAAAATTAGTTGTGACTTGAAGGAGTTCTAAGGAAAGGATTTAGGGGATTTAAGGTGTTGATGTGATGTATTCCTCAACTGAACCAAGCGTGGACATTTTTGAGCTAACATTTTGACGGCTTTCAGTGACCAAAATCAATCTAGTGACACAGTGACAGTGGAATGGGGGGATGATATGTTCAGTGGTGGCATTCTGCTGGAGGTGGTATAAATGTGAGAGATGATGCTTTTGAAAGCAGTGACGATTTGGGTGGAAATTAAAGAAGAATGGAATCCTATGATTCTTTGTGAATGAGAGGAATGGATGAGAGCAGAAGTGTGAGATAGGTTGGATATGGCTGAAGTCCTGTTAACCATGTCATGTGGATGCAGCCCAGTAGAAAGTGGCATCATCAGAACGGACATGAGAGAGATGGGGAATATGTGAGAATGAAATGGAGTCCTTGCAGGAAGCACAGTGTGAGGAGGTTTAGTCAAGGCCATGGAGGGGTGATGATTTCAGGAGTGATGAAAAATATGGAGCTACACTGTCATCCAGAAAAAAAAAGGGACATGAAATGTTAAGTCTGTTTCTCTCTGTACAGCTGGGTTTCTCCAGCATTCTTGCTACATGTTTCAGATTTACAGCATCCAAAGGGTTTTGCTTTTACTTTACATTCCAGGTTGTCATCCTAAACACTCTATCTTTTCCAGCAAAAAGCACCTATGAAATATCTGAAGAGGAGCCATCTAACTTGGTACCTGACACTGACAATTATATGTACATCCGTGCCACAGGTGAGTATATATTGCATTTCTCTTTTAGCATTCTATCTTTTGGCGAGGCTGAACAGGGTCTTTAATAGCATCCTTGAAGTGTTCAAGCGATAGCTGAATAAATATGGGATATACATTAGCCTAAATTAATGGAAGTAATATTATAAGATTGGGTCACAGTTCCTAGAAGATAGAGAAGTGAGGCACGTAGGAAATGGAAACAACAGTAGTCAATTTACCCCTTATGCCATTCAGCTACGTTACGGCAAATAACTTCCCATTTCTCAACCATCCGACTGTGAAGCTTCCAAAGCATCATGTTTTTGTATGTGTACTGTTGTCTCTATCGTTACTGCATTAGAGTTTTCAGCCTGGAATTTTTGTTTCAATCTCGAGACAGGAGCTCAATTTTGGATTCAAAGACATGAAGACTAATGAAAAACCGAAAGAACTATGGATGCTGGAAATAAGAAACAAAAGCAGAAATTGCTGGAAAATCACAGCAGGTCTGGCAGAATCTGTGGAGAGAAATCAGAGGTAACGTTTCGGGTCCAGTGTCCTCAGTCCTGAGGAAGGGTTACTGGACCCGAAACATTAACTCTGATTTCTCCCTGCAGAATTGCTGAGTTTTTCTAGCTATTTCTGTTGTTTTTATTCATGAAGACTAACTATTGACCCAAACAATCTCAGAAGTTTGTGCACTTGGAAAATATTGTTCTTGAAGTGACTCCACGGAGTCTGGTATCCTGTCACCAGATCAGCCTTTATTTGCACATCCATGATTCTGAAACAGCATGTCACAGTCAAATGGATGTCTGACACTCCAGGTTTTTATCTGTCAGCCAGGGCTTCCTATCTGGACCAGATTAACAGCACCAGTCAGGGAACCAATTCTGAGATCCACCTGGCTGACTCATTACAATCACTACATCCCTCCCCCACTGACTTCACGGACACAAGCTGGTTCTTCATAGCTCCTCCTGGGGCATTTTAGCGCTGGTTCAGGTTCCTCTGACTCCTCGTCAGATAAGGGCGAGTAACGCACAGTAGCTCACATCTTGTGCCCGGAGTGTCTCGGAAGAAATTCATTCTCCCCTGCAGTTGGCAAAGGCAATGATGCGATGATATCTACCGTGTCCATCTCCGGTTCCCAGGTCTGTTCAACACTTGAAGAAGAGGGAGAACCCATGGGTTACACCAGCCTTGCTGCCTGTTCTGAGGAGCCAGGCACGTTGTGTTCCCGCCCCGTTTGCAAGTTTGCAGCTTTGATATGGTCTGCCTGCTTGTTCAGGGCCGTCGCATCTACGTGATCTTTATATAACACTGGACCTGACCTCATGTCGACCATGCCCCTTATCCATACAGGGCCATTCCCATGGCGCCTGCACCAAACGTCGTCCCCTGAAATAAACTGTGTCTCTGTCTCTTTCTTAGTGATATCTTGTGTCCGACATTGGCATTCCTGGTGCCATTTCATCTTCCCCGCCCTCCCCCACAGCCTCGAGATCTGGGAAGATCAGATTTATCTAAATGTGGATGCTTCTTCCCATGATCTCCACTGCTGGAGCTGGCTCTGTAGTTGCACGATCAAATAATCAAATAGGAATCGGACAGTTTGTTATCGAGAGAAGCTGTACACTACTTCTTTAAGCCTACCTTCAAAGTTTGAACTGCTCTTTCTATCAGACCATTAGATGATTGATGGTATGGAGTTGTCCTTATATGCTGAATGCCTTTATTTATTTATTTATTTATTCATTTTGTGGATGGGGGTGTCGCTGTCTGGCCAGCATTTATTGCCTGTCCCTAATTGCCCATGTGAAGGTGGTGGTGAGCTGCCTTCTTGAGCCGCTGCAGTCCTCCTGCTGTGGGTTGATCCACAATACCGTTAGGGAGGGATTTCCAAGATTTTGGCCCAGTGACTATGATGGAATGGCAATATATTTCCAATATATTTCCAAGTCAGGATGATGAGTGACTTAGAGGGGAGCGTGGATGCGGTGGTCTTCCCATGAATCTGCTGCCTTTGTCCTTTTAGAGGGAAGTAGTCCTGGGTTTGGAAGGTGCTTTCTAAGGATCTTTGGTGAATTTCTGCAGTGCATCTTGTAGATAGTACACACTGCTGCTACTGAGCGTCGGTGATGGAGGGAATGGATGCTTGTGGATGTGGTGCCAGTCAAGCGGCTGCTTTGTCCTGGATGGTGTCAAGCTTTGAGTGTTGTTGGGGCTGCACCCATCCAGGCAAGTGGGGAGTATTCCATCACACGCCTGACTTGTGCCTTGTAGGTGGTAGACAGGCTTTGAGGAGTCAGAAGGTGAGTCACTCGCCGCAGTATTCCTAGCTTCTGACCTGGTCTTGTAGCCACTGCACTTATGTGTTGAGTCCAGTTGAGTTTCTGATCAATGATTAAACCCCAGATGTTGATAGTGGGGGATTCAGTGATGGTAATGCCATTGAATGTCAAGGGGCAATGGTTAGATTGTCTCTTGTTGGTGATGGTCATATCCTGGCATTTGTGTGGCACAAATATTACTTGCCTGGATATTGCCCAGATCTTGTTGCATGTGAACATGGACTGCTTCAGTATCTGAGGAGTCGCAAATGGTACTGAACATTGTGCAATCATCGGTGAACATCCCCACCTCTGACCTTATGATGAAGGGAAGGGCATTGATGAAGCAGCAGAAAATGGTTAGGCCTAGGACACTACCCTAAGGAACTCCTGCAGAAATGTCCTGGAGCTGAAATGATTGTCTTCCATCAACCATGACCATCTTCCTTTGTGTGAGATATGACTCTAACCACCAGAGATTTTTCCCCGATACCCATTGATTCCAGTTTTGCTAAAGCTCCTTGAGGCCACACTCTGTTGAATGTAGCCTTGATGTCAAGGGCAGTCACTCTCACCTCACCTCTGGAATTCAGCTCTTTTGTCCATGTTTAAACCAAGGCCGTAATGAGGTCAGGAGCTGAGTGGCCCTGGTGGAACCCAAACTGGGTGTCACTGAGCAGGTGCTGCTTGATAGCACTGTTGATGACACCTTCCATCACTTTACTGATGATCGAGAGTAGACTGATAGTGCGGTAATTGGCCAGGTTGGATTTGTCCTGCTTTTTGTGTACAGGACATAGTTGGGCAATTTTCCACATTGTTGGATAGATATCAGTGTTGTAACTGTACTGGGACAGCTTGGCTAAGGGAGCTAGCAGGAACTGCAGATGCTGGAGAATCTGAGATAACAAGGTGTAGAGCTGGATGAACACAGCAGGCCAAGCAGTGTCAGAGGAGCAAGAAGGCTGACGTTTCGGGCCTAGACCCTTCTTCAGGGGTCACGATTTCAAGGTGAGAGGGGAAAAGTTTAAGGGAGATATGCGTGGAAAGTTCTTTATGCAGAGGGTGGTGGGTGCCTGGAACGCGTTGCCAGCAGAGGTGGTAGAGGCAGGCACGATAGCGTCATTTAAGATGTATCTAGACAGATACACGAATGGGCAGGGAGCAGAGGGATATGGATCCTTGGAAAATAGGCGACAGGTTTAGATAGAGGATCTGGATCGGCGCAGGCTTGGAGGGCCGAAGGGCCTGTTCCTGTGCTGTAATTTTCTTTGTTCTTTGTTCAGTACTATTACCGGAATGTTGTCAGGGCCCGTAGCCTTTGCAGTATCCAGTGTCTGTCTCCAACTGTTTCTTGAAATCAAATTAACTGAAGACTGGTATCTGTAATGCTGGGCTCCACTGGAGGAGGCTGAGATGGATCACCCAATAGGCACTTCTGGCTGAAGATTGCTGGGCTCTTCCATCATTGAGGATGGGGATATTTGTGCAGCCACCTCCTCCAGTGAGTTGTTTAATTGTTCACAACCATTCACAACTGGATGTGGCAGGACTGCAAAGATTAGATCGGATCTGTTATTGTGGGATTGCTTAGCTCTGTCTGTCACTTGCTGCTTTCGCTGTTTGGCATGCAAGTAGTCCTGTTTGGTGGCTTCACCAGGATGATACCTCATCTTCAGGTTTGCCTGGTGCTGCTCCTGGCATGCCCTCCTGCACTCTCCATTGAACCAGGGTTGATCCCCTGGCTTGATAGTAATGGTTGAGTGGGGGATATGCCAGGCCAAGAGGTTACAGATTGTGTTGGAGTACAATTCCGCTGCTGTTGATGGCCCATAGCACCTCATGGATGCCCAGTATTGAGTTGCTAGATCTGTGCAAAGTCTGTCCCATTTAGTAATAGTGCCACACAACATGATGGAGGTTATTCTCAATGTGAAGGCTGGACTTCGTCTCCACCAGGACTGTGCAATGGCCACTCTTACCAATAATGTCATGGACAGATGCAACTGCAGCTGGCAGTCAAGTATGTTTTTCCCTCTTGTTGGTTCCCTCACTACCTGCCACAGACCCAGTCCAGCAGCTGTGTCCTTTAGGACCCCACCAGCTTGATCAGTAGTACTGCTGCCAAGCCACTCTTGGTGATGGACATTGAAATCCCCCACCCATCTTCAGTGCTTCCTCTAAGTGTTGTTCAACATTGACGAGTACTGATTCATCAGCTGAGGGAGGATGGTATGTGGGATTCGGCAGGAGGTTTCCTTGCCCATGTTTAACCTGAAGCCACAAGATTTCATGGGGTCCTGAGTCAATGTTGAGGACTCCTGGAGCAACTCCCTCCTGACAGTATCCCACTGTGCCGCCCCCTCTGCTGGGTCTGTCCTGTCGGTAAGACAGGACATATCCAGGGATTGTGATGGTGGTGTATCTGGGACATTATCTGGAAGGTAAGATTCTGTGAGTATGACTACGTCAGGCTGTTGCTTGACTAGTCTGTGAGACAGCTCTCCCATTTTTGGCACTAGCCCCCAGATGTTAGTGAGGAGGAATTGCAAGGTTAACAAGTCAGTTTCTGCTGTTGTCTTTTTGGTGCCTAGCTTGATGCCTAGTAATCCATACAATTTCGTTTCTTTGAGACTTTGTGTACTGCTTGATACAACCAAGTGGTTTGCTAGGCCATTTCACAGGGCAGTTGAGTCAACCACATTGCTGTGGGTCTGGAGTCACTTGTAGGCCAGACCAGGTGAGGGTGGCAGATTTGCTTCCCTGAAGGACGTTAGTGAACTAGATAGGTTTTTCCAACAATCGGCAATGGTCAATTGACTTTGGGAAATACTCAAATTTCCTGCTGGTAAATGATGGCCCATTATTTGTGGCCAACACTTGCGGGCATTCATGTATTGCAAAAGATGCAAGTAGTGTTTCTATCGTCGTTCCTGTGTTTTACGAATAAACTCTATGCATGTCCAACCACTTTGAGTGGGCATCCACAATGACTGAGAATATTGAGCCGATGAAAGGACCTGCATAGCTGACATGTAACCAAGTCCAGGGTTTAGCCAACTGTTCTCATAAATGTGGGGGAGCTGCTGGCAATAATTTTGTCCTTGTTGGCACTCTGGGCACTGCCCCACTAACACGGCTATGTCTGCATCCAATCCTGGCCACTAGATGTAACTTCTCACCAACATCTTCATTTTGGAAACCCCTGAATGACCCTGGTTGAGTTCAGTCAGTATCTGGCAGTGGCCTTTGCTCGACAATCACTCTTGCTCCCCATAACAATATGCCATCCTCTACTGTGATCTGGTCTCTCTGGGTCCAAAAAGGTTTCAATTCTGGTTGTAAAACCTTTTTGACTTTCTCCATCATCACCAGCAGTTTCAGATTTGCCAGGACTGGACTTTTCTACATCCAAAGTCTGATATTGTCAGCTGTGACTGGAAGCGTGTCCAGAAAATTTTAAAACCGTTACGGAATCTTACAGTGGCGGAACCACCGGTGGTGCATCTGCCTGAGGGAGGTGGCTTGATGCATCCACATTCACTACTTGGCCTCCCAGATATGCACTTAGTATTAGAGCCCACTGCTGAATTCATCCTGAAGCTATGGTCAGCACAGTCTTGTCCTTTTTAAATAGATCTAGCAGCTGTTTGTGGTCTATTATCATAAAATTGCTACAGTGTGGAAACAGGCCCTTTAGCCCAACAAGTCCACACTGACCGTCAGAGCATCCCACCCAGACCCGTCCCCCCAATCTACACATCCCTGAACACAATGGGGCAATTTAGCATGGCCAATCCAGCATATCCTTTGAACTGTGGGAGCAAACCAGAGCACCCAGAGAAAACCCATACAGACAAGGGGAGAACATGCCAACTCCACACAGACAGTCACCCAAGGGTGGAATCAAACCCAGGACCCTGGTGCTGTAAGGCAGCAGTTATAACCACTGAGCCATTGTGCTGCCATACACAGGTTTTCCAAGGCAGATTGTTTGAATACAGTGGTCTGAGGTGGAATTTCTACCATGTTTGACTTGGGTGATCCTGGATAAAGAGTTTTGGAGTTCATTAGGCAGCAGTTGGGTTTTCTTTTACTGAGAGAAAAAATGTTGTTTTCTCAGGTTTTGCTTTTGCCATACCACTTGATGATTATTATTACAAATTTATGTCCATAAAAGTATTGATGCAACTTCCTGACTCCAAATATGACCGCCATTCCTCCTTCCTCTATCTATATGCTCTGCATTAGCCAAAGCCCTGGAAGCATACACTATTGGACATTCTTCTCCTTTGGGCCGCCTATGAGCTAATACTATATAGATGCCATACTTGGGGTCATAGTATTCCAACATCTTAAAAGACAATAGCTATTTCTTCACTTCCCTGAAAGCTATGGTGTGGCTACTCAACCATTTCCAAGGCTGACTCTTTGTTTTTTTAGGAGTTGATGCAAAGGTACATAAATTGAATGGAGGCCAAGTTATTAATGAATTTTCCTTAATAATTCACCAGCCCAAGGAAAGATCTAAGCTCCGGTACAGAAGTGAAAGCCGGGGGCATCTTTGATCAACCTCACTTTACGTTTGAACAGGTGTAACCTGGTTTGTCGACTCTGTAGCCCAAATAGGTCACTTGGGGTACCTGAAACATATATTTTTTCCTTCTAAGGCATATAACCACCGAGCAGAAATGTCTAATGACTATTTCCAAGTTCTCTGACAGGTCTTCCTGGTTATTAGCATGTCATCTAGATAAATGTCAACCTTGGATAAACCTTGCAAAATGTTCTCTCATGTCCACTGAAAAGGTGCACAGGCTGAGGATACCCCCTAATGGCAGTCTTGTATATTTGGTACAAACCTTTATGGGTATTAATTGTAGCATACTTCTAAGAACTCTCATCTAACTGAAATCACAAGTGTACATGGCTCATGTCCAGCTTCATGAAGGACAGTCCCCCTGCCAACTTTGCATATAATTCCCCTATGTAAGGGATTGTGTGTTTACCAAGCTGTGAAAAACAATTTCCCATTTGCTAAAATTCTGACAAAGGCGAACTGATCCATCGAGATTCAAAATCGGTACCCGATGCTGCCCATTTCTGCAGTTTGATAATTCCTTTGCTTTCAAGCCTCTAATTTCCTCATCTACTTTTGCACATAAGTCAAATGGCACTGCAGAATTGTGGAATTGCTTCCTGGTGAACATGTAAGGAGTCCTTGGCTCCTTTGATAGCTCCTCGACCTTCCTGGAAGATTTCCATGAATTTAATTAGGACTTCACTCAGGCAGCCATTTTGTAATCAAGGAAAAAGAGCCAATTGAGGTGAACCTTTCTCAACCGTTTCCTTCCCTCCCCAAAAAATATCAAGCTTGAGCCAGAGCCTTTTACTACAATCTGTGGTAACTGAACCAGCTACTTTTCATAAGAAACCAGAAAAAAATGTTGTTCCCTTAATCTATAATAGGTTCCCTGGTATAGGTTGTCAGCCTGGCTGAGGCCTTGTGAAAACAAGGGTTGGAGCCCAGAGCAAACTTTGTGAAGACTGATCCTGTGATCACTGATATAGCTGTGCCAATATTGAGCTCCATTAGGGATGACCGTTTAAACAAACATTTATTTTTATTTTGGTTCTGATTTGCATGTTGCTAAGCAATTTAACTGTTCCAAGTAAGATGTAGGTAGATTTCCCAGGGTGTACACTCTCCTGCACACTGGCCTATGAGTTCTCTCCATTTAGTTTTGCTATCTCAAATTCACATACCAGCGGCAACTACAATGGCTTGCTGGCCTGTATTAAACTGTTTGGCTGAGGCTTGGCTTTGTTTTTAGGTTTTTCTGTGGGCTGAGCTAGAGTCCCTCTGTTCAGGGCATGCCCTGAGTTGAGGCTATGTAATTGGCTGCACCCAAGTAGTGTTCTCCAAGCTCAATCAGACTAGCGAGGGTGTCTACTTCCATCAGAATATCCTACAGCTCATATGCTCCATCTGCTGTATTTTCCAACGATAAAGCCAGTTGTTGAAGTCCAGTTAGGCTTCAGCTGACGGTTGCTTTTGCACGGTTATATCATTAATCCACATACCAACCAGTCCCTCAACCAGTTAAACCAAAGTCACATGCCTCTGCTAGACATTTTAACCACATCAAAAATCCTGACATGGATTCCCTTGATTCTTGAATCGCTGAGTAAAACCGGTAATGTCTCAGAATTATAGGAGGCTTGGGGTCACAATATTCCTAACCGTCAACCCTTGAAAGGTTATAGTATTTGGTGCCTCGGGGAAAGTTAGGCTCCTAAAAACCAAAAAAGCTGTTGGTCTCCAAGCTGGAGAATTACTCGTTGCTTTTCATCTACCCTAATGTCATTTTTCTGGGAAAAAGTAATGCATACTGGGGCCCAGTCTTTGATAGCGGGGTTGAACGAATCAAGCTTCCCAAATAATGCACGATGTAAGCAATCCTTACCAAACTCAAAGACGACTGTGGTAGTGAGTTTCTTTACGATGTGCTTTATTCTTGTTGCCACTGAAATAATTCCACAGAGGCCAGTATCCCAACACCAAGTCACCCTTTACTTACACATGAAAAGTCCTTGACTCTAATACAGCCTTATCAGAGTCAACTGCAAGAATGCCTGAATGTCTGACACTCCTGTTTTTATCTGTCAGCCAGGCTTCACTGATTAGACCACTCAGAGGACTCATATTCTATGAGGTCCACTTGGCTGACCTTGTAACAATCACTACAGTTCTATGCAGTTAACCACTTCCGTACTGCATAAAGAGTGTTGGAATTGCAAGAAACTCTGTATAGATCTGAGAAGAGAAATGAAATTTGTCGTCTTCTAAAAGCTTCATTTTCATGCATTGCTAGCAGGTAGTCTGCTTGCTACTGGCACAAATTTCAGATGTTTCTTTCACAATATTGTAATGTTGTTATGGATCAGAACAAACCCCCTCGAAATATATTTAGAAGATAGTCTAAGACGGTAACTTTTTCTTATTTGAAACTTGAACCCTGTTGTTTTAGGGACAGTAATGGGAGAGGCAGTGGAGAACTCACTAAGTGCTGCTGGAATTGACAATCTCATTAAAGTCCCGACTGGTTGTGCGGAGCAAACGGCGATGCATATGGCCCCTACAGTCTTTGCTGTTGAATACCTTGACCAAAGCGATCAATGGCTATCACTTAAAGCCGAACGCAAGGACGAAGCAATCTTCCACATTGAAACAGGTAACCTTATTTCCTTTAGGATAACATAGGATCCAGCAACAAACCTTTTCAGTTAAATTAGTCCCTTATTGCTTCCTTTCTATGCATTCCTTAAAGAAAACAATTCCTCAAATGTAGAATTAGAAAGCATTGCTGCCATTTAAAACCACTAAGGAAAATTGGCTCATAGCATCATTGAATATTGCATTACAGAAGGCGAATATTCAGCTGTGCATGTTTGCTTCTTTTTTTCCAGATGTTACTTCCATTCAACTTCAGGCTCACTGTGCAGATTAAACTTGACTAGGGTTTGAATTTTGACAGTGTAGTTATGTTGTATGAACCTTCAGTTACTCTGTAAGAAAAGCGCTTAAACTATTTATAAGGCAATGCTTTATAGAAGGCCTTTATTTGATTTGCCAGTGAACGCAATGACCAAGATTTAACATCAATTGAGTTTACTTTACTCATGCAGTTGGAACAATGTTAACCGCTTTTGCAAAGAGATGGCACTTGCATTATACTCAAATGGCCATCTCCTGGTATGTTAAATCACATTTCCTCAATCTAATGTTTTTGTTTCAATTGACTGAAAAAAGGGTGTCCAAACTGAATTTTCAGAACGTTTCTACATCCTTTGTTTGAAACTCTGATTTGGAATGTGGAAATTTCCGAAAATCTGGCTTCATTTTCATGCATTGTTAGCAGGTAGTCTGATTACTACTGGCACAAATTTCAGATGTTTCTTTCACAATATTGCAATATTGTTATGGATCAGACCAAACCCCCTCGAAATATATTCAGAAGATACCCTAGACGGTAACTTTTTCTTATTTTAAAGGTAAGTGTAAGGTGTTGCATTCCAGATGCAATTTGATTGTCAAACTACTTGACGTTAAGCAAAACACGCTTTATTTTTACACTACCGTTAAAATATAGACAAAGAAAAGAATTGTCTTAACTGTAAATTGAAATGCTAAATAAAATAATAGAATAGAATGTTCTTTATGGTCACCTGTACTCAAGTACAGGAGTACAGTGAAAAGTTATACAATGTTGCTTCTTATGGTGCCATCTTAAGTACAAGTACCTAGGTGCAGGTCTTAGATACAAAACGAGCAATGAAAAAGAGAAGTCGTTGCATTACTTTACAGTGATTCACAGAATAAGATAACCGAATTATAAATAAGCATCACATTGCAGTAGCTCAGTGCAGGGGCTTCCACATGAGGTCTGACCGCCTGCACCAGACCCCCAGTCCAACAATCATCCCTGCTCCAGTCCACTCCGCACCGGCTCTTAGCTGCTGCAAGGTAAGTTTTCTCCGGGATGCACTTCACCCACTGGCCTCTGCTCCAGGACTACTTCCTCATCCCAGCCTCCACTTTGGGATTCGATTCCCTGCACTGGCCTCTGTTTCAGGATTTGCCTCCGGGGCTCTTCAGCTCCTCCATTCTCCTCCAGGTAAGGCCAAATCATTAGCTGAAAAGAAATGCAGAAAGGAGGAAAGAAAAGAGGAAAAAAAAGTAGAGCTCTGGTTGGAGCATCTTACTCAGCTGCCATCTTGCAAATACTTTGCAGCTATATTAATCACTGCTAATTAACTGTTCCAATATAGTAACATTCCTTAGACACACCTTGGCAAAAGGCAGAATTCAGTAAAATAGATTGTCTTACAGGCAATTCTCCAGTGCAGAGGGGAAAACAGAGAAAGTGTAGCAGGGAGAGATGTACTACAGCTTCCAAACCCAGCTCCAAAGGGCCAGCAACTGCTGTTGAAAAACCAAAACTGAAACTAAAAATCCTGACTCTGTGGGAGCTTGACACTTTCCATTCAGACTGCTTATTTGTGGGCTAATACACCTCTTAAAGCTGTTGTATCAGTACAATAATAATACACAATTTATCACTTGTTTTCATCCCAGGAGAGACATTATCTTAAAATGTGAGTTATGATTTATCTAGTTTCATATAACACCTAGGAGAATAAAAGTACATTATAGTTAAATTACAGAGCAATTAACTATGAAGTCCTCTTTAACAAAAGGCCTTCAAACTTAGCGAGCGCCAAGAGCAATATAAGTCTAAATCCTCATAAAAGCTGTATTGTTGTGAAGTTTTTTAAATTTAATATTTACACACAACTTGATTAAAATGTCAATGGTTTTTTAGATTTCGTTTTATTTTACCTCTATGCTCAGACTTAAAAGAAAAGTTCCTAATGTGATCGTGAAAACTTCAGCTGAGACATTCCATGCATAATCGATTTGAGGCGAGGCATTCAGATTTCAGCTACTTCTTCTGGAAATTCCTGATGTCTGTTCTGAGAAGTATAGCTCCAAAATGATCGAAGATGAAGCAACTTCTCCAGACATGAGCTTAAAACAGCTACTTAAAGTTTAACACCTCGATCATATCAACTCTTTTCTACACTCAAAGGAAAATAAGCACATGCTATAACAAACATGGTATATTCTTTTCCAGGGTATAATAGAATTTTGGGATATAAGAAAGATGACGGGTCCTATGGAGCCTGGAAAACTTATCCAAGCAGCACGTGGTGCGTGTCTCATTCTGTATTCAGTTACATTTTCTCGTCTTGTCTTCCACACCCATTTTCACTTGGATATTCATTAAAAATTCTTAGCGCATTTGAGAAGTAATAAATCATTGGAAGATAATATTAAGGGTAGTGTCTTTTGATAATTCACACTTAGGTGTCATTAAAAAGCACAGGACAAGCGAACATTTTGTTTCAATGAAAGTAGATTGGTTTTAAAATTGTTAGAATATTTGTTCAGGAACAAGAGAGATTAATGAAATTAAGATTGCATCTGTGCAGAGTAGAATGCCCAATCATGTGGAACTTCACAGGAGAGTTGTCAAATTTTGACATAGAGTGGTGACATAGGGTGGTGCAATGGCTCAGTGGTTAGCACTGCTGCCTCCCAGCACTAGGGACCTGGGTTCAATTCCAGCTTCTGGTTAGACATGGGAAATGTAAGGGAAAGTGTTTGGGTGGGATGCTCTTTGGCAGGGTGGTGTGAACTTGTTCTGCCGGATGGCCTGTTTCTGCACTGTAAATTCTATGAATTTAGAATTTAGCCACCTAAATGTGTCACAGTGACACAGCAGTTAGCACTGCTGCTTCACAGTGCCAGAGATCTGGGTTCAATTCCACCTTTGGACGACTGTCTGTGTAGAGTTTGCATATTCTCCCAGTGTCTGCTTGGGTTTCCTCCCACATTCCAAATATGTGCAGGTTAGGTGGATTGGCCATGCTAAATTGCATGTAGTATCCAGAAATGTGTAAGGTAGATGGATTAGCCATGGGAAATGCAGGGATTGGGTGGAATGCTCTTTGAAGGGTCAGTGTAGACTCAAATGGCCTGCTTCCACACTGTAGGGATTCTATAATGATGGTTTAGTAGAAGAAGATAGATGACAGGGGGCATCTCAAATTGAGCCAAGGAAGTTGAAATGTTGAAACTAAATTTCTAAATTTTTTTGGATGAGGCTGCCAAAAATGATATGTATCAAGTTACGAATATGCCGTAGTAATTTGAGTACTTCACTGTGTGCACATAACAGATTTGTTTCCTTTCAGGTTGACTGCGTTTGTTGTAAAAATACTCTCAATGGCGCGAACACAAATTGTTGTCAATGACAAATTCATTCGGGAATCTGTAGCCTACCTCATCCATGGGCAAAAAGTATCTGGAGCATTTGAAGATCCCCATCCAGTGATAACCAGAGACATACAGGTTCTGTCCATATATGCTGCTTCTATCTTTTTTTATGTTAATGTTTCATTGAGTGCACTCTTTTCTTTCTCCTTTTTGATATTGCCTGTACAATTGTTACCTGTTACAACCTTTGTGTCCGTGCTTGCTCATTCAATGGTCTCAAGATGCCAGCAGTGCGTGTACCTTCTCCATCCCGTAATGCCGTCAGCTCACCCTAGACATAGTCCTTACTTAAAATATTCTGATCAATCAAAGTTCATTGTGATGGACATTTAGTTATCTGTCAAAAAAAGAAAACTGATTCTGACTGGCATGAACTGCAGTGCAATTGAATATAATCTGCGAAACGAGATTCCTTATAGGCTTGCATCCACTACAAATAATTGCTTTTCAAAGATGTTGCATACATACATTTTTGTTCTCCTATCACCTTAGATCATTTTTTTTGTTTATGCTTGTTGTGTGGGTTTCCAGTCAGGCCCATAAATACAGGTTGATGCAGTCACTGTTATAAGGTGGTATTGAAGGAGAACTTGTGACCTTTGGAGTTGCATTCCTTCAAACACTGGAATGAATCATCAAGCTACTCCACATCTCTACTGGTGACTCTATTTTCAAGCGTTACCAATGGTTACATAAAATATGGCCCTTTTGTTGTTGCGCTATTCATCTTAACTGCTCCTTATCTAGTATTTAGGCTTTGGAACTATTTTTATTTTTTTGATTTACTTATTCAAAATCATTTATGATTGTTGTCATGATGTTTACAATATGTTATTTTGATAGGACATATAGGATTGGATCTGTCTTAACCCATCTATTAATGGAAATAAAGTATGGGCTTATTAAACCCCTTCTGGGCAACGTAGTTGCTCAGTGGTTAGAGCTGCTCATGCACTGGGGAGCCAGTTGCGATTCCAGTCTTGGGTAACTATCTGTGTGGAGTTGGCACATTCTCCCCGCGTCTGCGAGGGGCTTCTGCTGGGTGCTCCAGTTTCCTCCCATCGTCCAAAGATGTACAGGTCCTTATATGTGCTTTCTTATGCATTTCTTAAATGCTTCACATCCTGCCAGCATCCAGTGCCTTGGACAAACTAACTGAAGATGAATAAAAGATACTCTGCCTTTTGACACCATTTCCTGCCGGATTTTCCTCACTTCCGCTATATATAGGTGACAACTTCCATGACCTTTTTTTGATGCTATGTCTGAATTGACAGTCTAGTTCCAAATATTTGTAATGCAATATCTCAAGGTCTCTGTTACAGCATACCCATGAGTGTACACTTCAAAAGATACTTTCATATCATAGAATCCCTACAGTGTGGAAACAGGCCCTTTTGGCCCAACAAGTCCACAGCAACCCTCCAAAGAGCATCTCACCCAGACCCATCCCCCTACCCTTTCTCAGTAACCCTGCATTTCCCATGACTAACACACCTAATCTACACATCCCTAAACACAACAGGCAATTTTGGCATGGCCAATACACCTAGCCTGCACATCTTTGGACTGTGGGAGGAAACCAGAGCATCCAGCAGAAACCCATGTAGGCATGGGCAGAATGTACAAACTCCACACAGACAATCGCCCAAGGGTGGGATCAAACCTGGGTCCCTAGCACTGTGAGGCAGCAGTGCTAACCACTGAGCCACTGTGCTGCCCTTGGAGTTAGAATAGAGCTTGCTTGTTCCTGGGTGGCCTCAAGCTGCCAACCTCCACTTAGTGGCAAAAGCGCTGACCAATTGCACCTATCTTTGCTGATTTTTGCTTTGTATCATTGAATTTAATCCTTCAAACTCTGTGATAAATATTTAAATTTCCAATGATATTTGAGAGTTGTTTTTAGTAAACCTTATTGGTTAATTATGTGTTATTGCTACATAATGAATATTGTACGTATATGCAAATTGGCAAGTTGGCAATGCTGCTGTCCACAGACCTGGAGGATAATAACACTGTCCTTCAACCACCCACAATGCCCTGTGCAAATTGGTGGAAAACAAAAATTTCTATAAAATTCATCCCTTCTCCAATCAGTTGATCAAGATTAATTCAGGATTTTTTACAGGCCAATAACTGCAAGATTACGCAAGCCTAAACAAAACTACTGGTTCATATTAGTTCAATAAAGTGAAAGGACAATAATAGAGATAGTAGGAACTGCAGATGCTGGAGAATCTGAGATAACAAGGTGTAGAGCTGGATGAACACAGCAGGCAAAGCAGCATCATCCAGCTCTACACCTTGTTATCTCAGATTCTCCAGCGCCCATTTTCTGAAGAAGGGTCTAGGCCCGAAACGTCAGCTTTCCTGCTCTTCTGATGCTGCTTGGCCTGCTGTGTTCATCCAGCTCTACACCTTGGACAATAATAGAGTATGTTTTAAGTCACTAAATATGTTATATGGGTTTGTCTTCCTTAGGGTGGAGTTAGTGGAACTGAAAAAGATGTCTCCCTTACAGCGTTTGTGGCAATAGCATTGCATCATTCCTTGGCGGCCTTTCAACTGAATAATATTGCAGAGATTTCACGAGTGGTAAGAATGTAACTTCTTTTACTTCTCTTTATCTCACTTTTTCCAACAATTGGAAAATAGATTTTAGAAGTAGCTTTGAGCTGATGAGGTATGAAAAGAATCATGATTCTAAGCGGTGGTGGGGGTTGGTCAGTGAGGTGGGAGGAATGGATAGGTGGGAGAGAAGACGGACAGGTCATGGAGGCGGGGATGAGGGGGGTAGCTAGTCTTGGGATGAGGCCGGAGGTGGGGAGATTTTGAGGCTGGTAAAGTCCATATTGAGACCATTGGGTTGTAGGCTCCCAAGGCGGAATATGAGGTGTTGCTCCTCCAGTTTCCGGGTGGCATCATTGTGACACTGGAAGAGGCCCAGGATGAACGTGTCGTGCAGGGTGTGGGAGGGGGAGTTGAAGTGATGAAATGATTTGGATATGAAAATAGAAGGTATCGTTAGTAAGTTTCCCAATGATTGAAGGTGTAGTAGACAGCCAAGAAGGTCACCTCAGAATACAATGGGACATTGACAAGGGCCAGTAGACCGAGGCGTGGCAGATGGATTTTAAGTTAGATAAACGTGAGGTGCTACATTTTGGAAAGGCAAATCAGGGCAGGACGTATACACTTAATGGGAAGGTCGTGGGGAGTGTTGCTTAACAAAGAGACCTTGGAGTGCAGTTTCATAGTTCCTTGAAAGTACAGTCACCGGTAGAAAGGATATGAAGAAGACATTTGGTATGCTTGCCTTTATTGGTCAGTGCATTGAGTATAGGAGTTGGGAGGTCATTTTGCAGCCATACAGGACGTTGGTTAGGCTGCTTTTGGAATATTGCAATCGATTTTGGTCTGCTTGCTATAGGAAGGATGTTGTAAACTTGAAAGGGTTCAGAAAAGATTTACAAGGATGTTGCCAGTATCGGAGGTTGGAGGTATACAGTGGGCCTGAATAGGCAGCGGCTTTTTTCCTGGAGCATTGGAGGTTCAGGGCTGACCGTATAGAATTTTATAAAATCATGAGGGACATGGATAGAGTGAACAGCCAAGATCTTTTCCCTGGGGTGCTGGAATCCAAAACTAGAGGGAATAGGTTTAAAATGAGAGAGGGAAGATTTAAAAGGGACCCAATTTTTTTCATAGTGGTGCGTGTATGGAATGAGCTGCCAGAGGAAGTGATGGAGGCTTGTACATTTAAAAGGCATCTGGATGGGTATATGAATAGGACGGGTTGAGAGGAATAGGGGCCAAATGCTGGCAAATTAATTTAGGATATCTGGTCATCATGGACAAATTGGACCAAAGAGTCTGTTTCCCTGCTGTATATCTCTATGACTCTAAGTGTCTTTTTTTAACCACGTGGCCCATAATTAGAAAAAATTGAATCAGGATTTGGGAATGTGACAATTATAGTTGGATACGGGGCCCGAAACGTCAGCCTTACTGCTCCTATGATGCTGCTTGGCCTGCTGTGTTCATCCAGCTCTGCACCTTGTTAACTCTGTGGGTAATGGTGTTTGAAATATGATTTATGAAATTTGAGTTTATTGCAGCATCTTTTAGAATAGAGGAAACACATTTAATCGGAAATTGAAAATCAAAATTTCATAAAATTTTGCATTGGAAATACATGACAAGCCATTGGAGGAGAAGCATGACCATTGCATTCAATTGAGAACAACAAATGCTGGAGATCACAGTGAGTCAGACAACATCCATGGAGAGAGAGCAAGCTAACATTTCTAGGTTAGGTGACTCTTCATCTGAGCTGAAGTGTGAAGTGCTATAGTTTGGGGGAGGGGAGGTGAGGGTGATGATGGTGGTGGGTGTAGAGTGCTGATGAAGAAAAGATGTTGATAGTTCAGATTAAGTGATAAGAATGTGAGAATGGCAGAACAATGGTGTGTCTCCTGCTAGACTTCAAAGGACAGTAAGTGGGATGGAGGGAGGGAAGGACATGATAAGCTAAAAGAAAAGGAAGAAATGTTCACAATTTAAGGAATTTCACAATTTGTTCCCATTGGCTATTGCATTCACTGGATTTAGAAAACAAAACAATTATAGAGACTAAGATAACAAGGTGTAGAGCTGGATGAACACAGCAGGCCAAGCAGCATCATAGGAGCAGTAAGGCTGACGTTTCGGGCCTAGACACTTCTTCAGAAATGGGGGAGGGGAAGGGGGTTCTGAAATAAATAGGGAGAGAGGAGGAGGCGGATAGAAGATGGATAAAGGAGAACATAGGTGGAGAGGAGACAGACAGGTCAAAGAGGCGGGGATGGAGCCAGTAAAGGTGAGTGTATGTGGGGAGTTAGGGAGGGGATCAGTCAGTCCAGGGAGGATGGACAGGTCAAGGGGGCGGGATGAGGCTGGTAGGTAGGAGGTGGGGGTGGGGCTTGAGGTGGGAGAGTGGATAGGTGGGAGGAAGGACAGGTTAGGGAGGCAGGGACAAGCTGGGCTGGTTTTGGGATACGGTAGTGGGAGGGGAGATTTTGAAGCTTGTGAAGTCCACATTGATACCATTAGGCTGCAGGGTTCCCAAGCAAAATATGAGGTACTGTTCCTGCAACCTTCGGGTGGCATCGTTGGCAGGAGGCCCAGGATGGACATGTCATCTGAGGAACGGGAGGGGGAGTTGAAGTGGTTGGCAACTGGGAGGTGCAGTTGTTTAGTGCAAACCGAGCGTAGGTGTTCTGCAAAGCGGTCCCCAAGCCTCCGCTTGGTTTCCCCGATATAGGGGAGGCCTACATAGATAGTGGGAACTGCCGATGCTGGGGAGTCTGAGATAACAAGGTGTAGAGCTGGATGAACACAGCAGGCCAAGTAGCATCATCCAGCTCTACATCTTGTTATCTCCGATTCTTCAGCACCCATTTTCTGAAGAAGGGTCTAGACCCGAAACGTCAGCTTTCCTACTCCTCTGATGCTGCTCGGCCTGCTGTGTTCATTCAGCTCTACACCTTGTTATCATCAAGACTATACATGTTAGGTGTCTTCTCCGCTACATCATGTTTTCTAAGTGTCATAACCTATATGACTCTGTGGATCAGCTCTGAACTTACATGAATGAATGACTGGCTTAACCATACAAATAATTTTAATGTGAATAAATTTACATTTGGACTCTGGTGAAATAAAAAGAAACCTAGACTTGCTTGAAAATTAATTCGACTTAATTAATTCAGTCATATAATTGGTATAAAAATATAAGAAATTAATCCTACTCACAATCTTGGAGATGTGTTTGTTTGGAATTAGGGTGTTGAAGGTGGAGATGTGGTCAATAAGTAGGAGCTTGACATAGATGTCCTTGTTATCTGGATGTTCCAGAGATGTGTGTAAAGCCAAGGAGAGGGCATCTACCATGGATCTGCTGCATCAGTAGGTGAATTGCAGTGGATCAAGGTAATGTGGGAGGCTGGAGTTGATGTGACCATGACCAACCTTTCAAAGCACTTCATAGTTATAAATATGGATGTAAGAGCCACTGGGCAGTAGTCATTGAGGCTTATGAAAAAAAATTGCAGACATTCAGTGCAGGGATCTGAACGCATTAGCACGAGCATCAGAAAATTGGAGAAGCCTAGAGCAAATGAGCACAGGTAGCTCAGGGTAGGGATGGAGGGAATTACAGAAATCAAAGAGGGCAAGACAGAGAGAGAAAGAGAGAGAGAGGTCATAGTGAGCAAATGTTTGGTAAGTTTACCATTAAAAGTCTTGAAGTTAAGAGATTAGCCTGGTAGGCAGTGGAAAATACATGATTTTATATGGAACATGCAGACATCTTCGAAAAACAGGACATTGAGTTTTCAAAGTTTTGGAAATTAGTGTTATAGTTGATTTAAAGTGAATCAAATTACTGTTCAGTTTGGTTATGGCTATTGATGAATGGATGTTCCCTTTGAGATTGAAATTGGAGAAAGATTTCAGGATTTTTTCATGTTCTCGTCTTTCTATTATGCCCCTAGGAAAAAAGCATTGAAAGTGCCGTTAAATTTTTGCATGGCGAGCTGCTGAATATTAACCAGTCTCACACCATTGCCATCACTGCGTACGCACTTGCCCTCGTGAAGGCAGATGTGGATAAAGTTCTCAAAGCTGATAGAAAATTGAAAGCACTCGCATCCTATGACGATGGTAAGTTTTCTTTCTTTAAAAAAATGCTTGAAGCTTAATTAGCATAATTAAGAGCACAATGGCTCTGATTAACACTGCTGCCTCACAGCACCAGCAACTTGGGTTCAATTCCACACTTTGGTGACTGTCTATGTGGAGTTTGCACATTCTCCATGTCTCTGCATGGGTTTTCTCCGGGTGCTCCAGTTTTCTCCCACAGTCAAAAGATGTGCAGGGTAGGTGGATTGGCCATGCTAAATTTCCCATGGTGTTCAGGGATGTATAGATTAGGTGGGTTATAGGTGGATGGGTCTGGGTGGGATGCTGTGAAGGGCAGTGTGGACATGTTGGGCTGAAGGACCGGTTTCCACACCTGTAAGGATTCTATGATTCATGATTCTATGATTTTACTGAGTGCAAGGGTACAATATTAACTAGTCATATTTGTCTCACCTCTTTACACATTGACAAGAAAGCTTTAATTTCAGTTTCTATGCCATTTTCAACTTGTCTGCTGTCTCTAACAAGGCTGATTATATCTCCTTCTCTAATGCGCATCTCCTGTCCCCTAACACGTAGAGGTGACACTTGCTTTTCGTTTATTACAATCAATAAAACAATAGCCTCCATATTACATTCAGTGGCTTCTCTTAATGCTCACACACTGTTCTTTTCTCTTCCAGGTATTGATCACTCATCATCTCCCATTCCTCATCTCATCTCTCTCTTGCGCTCTCTCTCTCTGTCTCTCTTTCTCCTCTCCCTGTTCTCCCCCAACACTTCGCTCACAGGCACATACAGAAGTTCACAGTCACACTACATTGCACATGCATATCCTGTCCCTCAAGCACAAACATACTATCCACACACACACGCAGAATCAGGAACACCGAATGTCACAGTCTCTCACTAACACACTCTGTCACATTCTCACTCATTCATACTCCATACTGTCACACGGTCATGCACGCTCTTGCACACATTCTGTGGCACACTTGCATGCGCTGTCGCAGGCTCTTTTGCCAACGCTCATACTCTCAAGTACACACAGACACACACACACTCCAACAAAACTCTCCCTCACACACATACGCTTGCAAATTCGCTTACTCTCGCGCTCGCTCGCTCTCACAGACACTCTCACTGTCTCATGCGTGCTGTAACACTCCCTCTTGTGCTGACTCTCTTTCACACACTCTCTAGCACAGTCACTGGCACACACATTCTGTCGTGCACACACTCACACTTTCATGCACTGTCTTTGCACTCTTGAACACAATCGTACACTAACCTCTCTCTTGCACACAGTCAATTTGATTTGATTTATCATTGTCACATGTGCCTAGGTACAGTGAAAAGTTTTGCTTTGCATGCAGTATAGATAGATCATACCATACAAGGTGCATAAGTGAAATGGAACAGAGTGAGGAATACAATGTTACAGCTGCAGAGAAGATGCACAGAGAGTGAGATCAAAATTAGATTTAAAATTTTAAGTGTTCTATTCAGATGTCTAATAACAGCGGTGAAGAAGCTGTTCTTGAATCTGTTCACACATGTATACAAACTTTTTTACATCTTCCCTTCAGAAAAGGGTAGAAGAGGGTATAACTGGGGGTGAGAAGGCCTTTGATTATGTCAGTTGCTTTCCCGAGGCAGCGGGAAGTATAGATGGAATCAATGGATGGAGGGCTGATTTGCATGATGGACTATGCTGTGTTCATGACTCTGTAGTTTCTTGTGGTCTTAGGAAGAGCAGTTGCCAAACCATGCTGTGATGCGTCCAGATAGGATGCTTTCTATGTCCTTGTGGACATACCGAATTGCCTTAGCCTCCTGGGGAAGTAGAGACATTGGTGTGCTTTTTTGCCCATTGTGATGATCTGGGTGGACCAGGAGAGATCGTTGGTGATCAACACTCTCAACTATCTCCACCTCAGCAGCGTCTCTCACGCTGTCTCATGCAGGCTGTCACACATGCTTTCACACACAATCTCTCATGTGTACACACTCACATTCTGTCGCCTATACTCTCTCTCTCTCTCGCTCGCGCTCTCTCTCTCTCGCTCAAGCTCTCTCTTGCTCTCTCTCTCTCACCACCTCATTGCTCAGTATTCCATGGTATCTGAATTGTTGGACTAATTAACTTCCACTGAGCATGGGTTTTCTTCCAAATTAGTAATGACAAGACAGAACCAATTCTGCCTGGAAGAAGAAAGGCAGGAGCCATAAAAATTAGGGATTGTTTAGCTAGAGGAACAGACCTGCATTTTCACAGTCATAGATGTGACTCCATTATGGTGTATTAACCAGGTCAACAATGTCATTAAGGGTATCCTGAAGGAGGAGGACCATAAGACACAGCTCGATGTACACATTGGTAAAATGAGTGATGAGATCTTGCATCAAGTGTTCCGAGAGCTAGGCAATAGATTAAGTAGCAGGACCTCTAAAGTTGTAATCTCTGGATTATTCCTGACAAGGCAAGGAAAAGGGGAAGAGAAAAGATGAATGCTTGTCTCAAGTGTTTGTGTTCGGGGAGGGATTTAGACTCCTGGATCTGAAGGAACATTTGTGGGGATGGTGTATCCTCTACAAGTGGGCTGGTCTGCAGCTGAACCAGAAAGGAACCAAAATCCTTGCACAATGGTTTGCTAATGTTGTGAGGAGTTTAAGCTATTCAGTAGGATCAGGGGACATAGTGCGACAGTTCAATGGCAGCACAGCGTTTCTTAGAAAAGAAACATGGGTAAATGGACTTCAGACATGTTACGACTCAATGGAGTAAATCAAGGTTGAATGGCCTCTACTTTCATGCTAGGAGTCTTATAGGTAAGACAGATAATTTAAGACATTGATTGACACATGCAATTGCGATGTTGCCATTGCTGAGGTATAATTGAGGGGTGTGCAGGATGACAACTCCTTGTGTGAGGGTTTGCTAATGTTGTGAGGAATTTAAGCTATAGGCCTCCAAGCAGTGGGCAATTGAAGAGCAGGTAAGTGAACAATTCACTGAGGGGTGAGAAACTAATAAAGTAATAATTATATTAGGGGGTTTCAACTGCACAACATTAATTGAGATAACACAAAAAGTTTGACTTGGGAAATAATTCTTTAAATACATTTGAGAGATCCATTTTACATCAACATGCATATGAGCTTGTAAGGGACAGTGCAATGCTGGACCTATTTCTGGGACACAAAGCCAGTGTTCGAGGTGACAGTGGCTAAGCACTTTAGTGATAGTGACCATGACAACAGACTTTTCAACATATGTTATGGGAAAGGAGAACGTCAGTCTGTTAAAAAACAAAATGTCTTTGGTTCAGGATAAGGAATATTTTATTAAAACAAGGCAGGATCTGGGTAAAATATTTTGGGAAGTTACTTGAGGGCGAATCTGCAGCAGAATAGTCGGAGATGTTCAGAAAAGGAACTGGGGAGAGTAAAGGCCAGTTATATTCCGTTACGGGTGAAATTTATGATCAACAAGCCTGGAGAACCCTGGATCTTGAGGAATGTTCAGGACATGTTTATGACAAGTGCAAAGGGAGCAAATGAATGGATGACTAGTGAAGTATAAAAATGAAGTGTGAAGAAACAGTGGTGGCCAAGATTGGAGAGAATATCAAGATATTCTACAGGTATATCAAGCAGGAGAATAACCAGGGAAAGAGTAGGGCCAATTAGAAACCGGGGTGTATGTGGGGTGAGGGGGCAATCCATGCTCGGAACTGAAGGGCATTGATACAGTAGACAAGTACCTCCCATCTGTCCTCTCTTGAAGGAGGAGGATTCATGTCTATAAAGCAGGAAGATGCAGTGTGAAGTTGATGTGGTATTGAAGTTTTTGGTTGGTTTAAAAGTGAACAAATCCCCATGCCCAGATGAGTTGTTTCCAAGACTGCTGTGGGAGAAGAGAAAGAAAATCTCTTCAGAGATAGTAGGAACTGCAGATGCTGAAGAATGTTCACCTGCACATCTGCTAATGTGGTATACTGCATCAGCTGTTCCCATTGTGGCCTCCTCTACATCGGGGAAACCAAGCGGAGGCTTGGGGACCGCTTTGCAGAACACCTATGCTCGGTTCGCACTAAACAACTGCACCTCCCAGTCGCGAACCATTTCAACTCTCCTTCCCAATCCTCAGACGACATGTCCATCCTGGGCCTCCTGCAGTGCCACAACGATGCCACCCGAAGGTTGCAGGAACAGCACCTCATATTCCGCTTGGGAACCCTGCAGCCCAATGGTATTAATGTGGACTTCACAAGCTTCAAAATCTCCCCTCCTCCTACCGCATCCCAAAACCAGCCCAGCTTGTCCCCGCCTCCCTAACCTGTCCTTCCTCCCACCTCAAGCCCCACCCCCATCTCCTACCTACTAACCTCTTCCCGCCCCCTTGACCTGTCCATCCTCCCTGGACTGACCTATCTCCTCCCTACCTCCCCACCTACACTCACCTTTGCTGGCTCCATCCCCGCCTCTTTGACCTGTCTGTCTCCTCTCCACCTATGTTCTCCTTTATCCATCTTCTATCCACCTCCCCCTCTCTCCCTATTTATTTCAGAACCCCCTTCCCCTCCCCCATTTCTGAAGAAGGGTCTGGGCTCAAAACGTCAGCCTTCCTGCTCCTCTGATGCTGCTTGGCCTGCTGTGTTCATCCAGCTCTACACCTTGTTATCTCAGAAAGAAAATCTCAGTGGCCCTGACCCAGTTTTTCAATTCCCCTCACAAGGGAAGGACCAGAGGGTTGGAGAACAGAATGTGGTTTCACTTATCAAGAAAGGTGATAATGATAAACGCAAAACTATTCGATTCCAGTGGAGGTTTGAGATGCAGTGTTGAAGTTTGTTCTGTGTAGTAGCCTGGCCTTAACTTGGCCTGTGGTGAGATGTAATTTAAAGAGGGAGTTCTGCTTTTGTATGCGTTTTGGAACGGTATGTGTTACTTTACATTGTCAGCATATGTTATAGAGTCATAATCATACAGCATAATCCCAACATAATCCCAAACTAAACTAGTCCCAACTGCCTCTTCCTGGCCCATATCCCCCAAACCCTGTCCTATTTATAAACATCTATCAGGTCACCTCTCATCCCCCTTTGCTCCAGTGAAAAAAGTCCCAGCCTACCCAGCCTTCCTTTATAACTGAAACCTTCCATGCTCAGCAACGACCTGGTAAATTTCTTCTGAACCCTCTCTCGCTTAATAGTATCCTTCCTATAACAGGGCAACTATAACTTTGTACTGTAGAAATCTTCAAGAATAGAAAAACATAAAAGCATACAAACAAGGAAATAAAGGGATCAAATTGTAGTTCAGGATGTGGAAAAATGGAAGTGGCATGAGTGCAGCATGTCCTGGATTATATGCACTGTAGTTCTAAAATAGCATTGCACTGATGTTGGTGGAAAGTTGCAGATGAAACAGTGACTTGAATCTTCATATACTTCCTCTCTCCAATTGATGTTGGAAACCCCTTAATATTTCTAATGCAGAATCCCAGGGTTAGATGCTGTTGTCTAGCTGATAGCCAGCCTTCAAACTGTTTCAGAGAACAAAAGAACAAAGAAAATTCCAGCACAGGAACAGGCCCTTCGGCCCTCCAAGCCTGCGCCGATCCAGATCCTCTATCTAAGCTTGTCGCCTATTTTCCAAGGATCTGTATCCCTTTACTCCCTGCCCATTCATGTATCTGTCTAGATACATCTTAAATGACGCTATCACGCCCGCCTCTACCACCTCCGCTGGCAATGCGTTCCAGGCATCCACCACCCTCTGCGTAAAGAACTTTCCATGCATATCTCTCTTAAACTTTTCCCCTCTCACCTTGAAATCATGACCCCTAGTAATTGAGTCCCCCACTCTGGGGAAAAAGCTTCTTGCTATCCACCCTGTCTATACCTCTCATGATTTTGTAGACCTCAATCAGGTCCCCCTCAACCTCTGTCTTTCTAATGTAAATAATCCTAATCTACTCGACCTCTCTTCATAGCTAGCGCCCTCCATACCAGGCAACATCCTGGTGAACCTCCTCTGCACCCTCTCCAAAGCATCCACATCCTTTTGGTAATGTGGCGACCAGAACTGCACACAGTAATCCAAATGTGGTCGAACCAAAGTCCTATACAACTGTAACATGACCTGCCAACTCTTGTACTCAATACCCCGTCCAATGAATGAAAGCATGCCGTATGCCTTCTTGACCACTCTATCGATCTGCGTTGCCAACTTCAGGGTACAATGGACCTGAACATCCAGATCTCTCTGTGCATCAATTTTCCCCAGAGCTTTTCCATTTACCATATAGTTCGCTTTTGAATTGGATCTTCCAAAATGCATCACCTCGCATTTGCCTGGATTGAACTCCATCTGCCATTTCTCCGCCCAACTCTCTAATCTACCTATATTCTGCTGCATTCTCCGACAGTCCCCTTCACTATCTGCTACTATCTGTTTCACATCGGTTTTGCACAAAACTAGATTTCTGTTCTATTTTTGCAAGTTAATTGTTTCAAATTAATTGCTTTTCTTTGTAAATCACAATCATGAATGCACATCAAAGCAGTGGGGGGAGGGGGAGAATGGATTTGAGACGTCATGAAGTCTGAGATTTGTTATAATCCGTAAATATTGTCATTATAATTTTTAAAATTCATGAACATGTTATTGATGTTGCTTGCTTGGACTGCATTTGTTATCCATCCATAATTACTGTTGAGAAGGTGGTGGAGAATTGGCCTGTTGAATAGCCGCAATGCACGTGGTATGAATATATTAATTGAACTACTGAGGACAGGAGATTAATTGCTTTTACGCAGTGGAAATGAACTAACAGTCATACAGTTCCACATCAGGATGCTGCTTATTTTGACAGGGAACATGCAGATTCTGGAGCTGCTGTTTATTTCTTTCTGGGTGGTAGGGATCGCACAATTATCAGGTACTGTGGAAGGAGTTTGATGAATTGGTGCACTGTATAGTTGTAACTCCCCTTCTCAAACAGCAGTTGATTCTAGATCTGTTGTTAATTGTAAATCTGAAATAGTTTTTTCTTTTGGTTGAACTGAAGTATTGAGGAATATAAACCAAAGGCAATATGGAGGTAGGCCACAATTAAGTTATAATAATCTCATTGGATGGTGGAAAGTGTTTGAAGGGCTGAATGGCCTACTTGTTTTCCTATATTCTTATGTAAGAAGGGGGATCAATCAATGGTAGTAGGAACTGCAGATGCTGGAGAATCCGAGACAACAAGGTGCAGGGCTGGATGAACACAGCAGGCCAAGCAGCATCATAGGAGCAGAGAAGCTGACGTTTCGGGCCTAGACCCTTCATCAGAAAAGGGGGAGGGGAAGGGGGTTTTGAAATAAATAGGGAGAGAGTGGGAGGCAGATAGAAGAGGGATAGAGGAGAGGATAGGTGGAGAGGAAACAAACAGGTCGAAGAGGCGGGGATGGGGCCAGGAAAGGTGAGTGTAGGTAGGGAGTTAGGAAGGGGATAGGTCAGTCCAGGGAGGACGGACAGGTCAAGGGGGCGGGATGAGGTTGGTCGGTAGGAGATGGAGGTGCGGCTTGAGGTGGGAGGAGGGGATAGGTGGGAGGAAGAACAGGTTAGGGAGGCAGGGACGAGCTGGACTGGTTTTGGGATGCGGTGGGGGGAGGGGAGATTTTGAAACTTGTGAAATCCACATTGATACCATTGGGCTGCAGGGTTCCCAAGCGGAATATGAGTTGCTGTTCCTGCAACCTTT
>NC_063366.1:135960-136839 GCF_021869965.1 Rhincodon typus
GGCATCGTTGTGGCACTGCAGGAGGCCCAGGATGGACATGTCGTCTGAGGAATGGGAGGGGGAGTTGAAATGGTTCGCGACTGGGAGGTGCAGTTGTTTGTTGCGAACCGAGCGTAGGTGTTCTGCAAAGCGGTCCCCGAGTCTCCGCTTGGTTTCCCCGATGTAGAGGAAGCCACACCGGGTACAGCGGATGCAGTATACCACATTGGCAGATGTGCAGGTGAACATCTGCTTGATGTGGAAAGTCTTCTTGGGGCCTGGGATGGGGGTGAGGGAGGAGGTATGGGGGCAGGTGTAGCACTTCCTGCGGTTGCAGGGAAAAGTGCCGGGTGTGGTGGAGCTGGAGGGGAGTGTGGAGCGGACAAGGGAGTCACGGAGAGAGTTGTCCCTCCGGAAAGCAGATAAAGGTGGGGAGGGAAAGATGTCTTTGGTGGTGGGGTCGGATTGCAGATGGCGGAAGTGTCGGAGGATGATGCGTTGGATCCGGAGGTTGGTGGGGTGGTACGTGAGGACGAGGGGGATTCTTTTTTGGTTTTTATTGCGTGGACGGGGTGTGAGGGATGAGGTGCGGGAGATGTGGGAGACACGGTTGAGGGCGTTCTCGACCACCGAGGAGGGGAAGTTACGGTCCTTGAAAAACGAGGACAACTGAGATGTACGGGAGTGGAATGCCTCATCCTGGGAGCAGATGCGGCGGAGGCGAAGGAATTGGGAATAGGGGATAGCATTTTTGCAGGAAGGTGGGTGGGAGGAGGAGTATTCTAGGTAGCTGTGGGAGTCGGTGGGCTTGAAATGAATATCGGTTTCGAGGTGGTTGCCCGATATGGAGACAGAGAGGTCCAGGAAGGGGAGAGAGGTGTTAGAGATGGTCCAGGTAAA
>NC_063366.1:156839-240486 GCF_021869965.1 Rhincodon typus
ACCAGGATGTTGCCTGGTATGGAGGGAAGGTCTTATGAGGAAAGGCTGAGGGTCTTGAGGCTGTTTTCGTTAGAGAGAAGAAGGTTAAGAGGTGACTTGATAGAGACATACAAGATGATCAGAGGATTAGATAGGGTGGACAGTGGGAGCCTTTTTCCTCGGATGGTGATGGCTAGCACGAGGGGACATAGCTTTAAATTGAGGGGTGATAGATATAGGACAGATGTCAGAGGTAGGTTCTTTACTCAGAGAGTAGTAAGGGCGTGGAATGCCCTGTCTGCAAAAATAGTAGACTCGCCAACTTTAAGGGCATTTAAATGGTCATTGGATAAACATATGGATGATAATGGAATAGTTTAGGTTAGATGGGCTTCAGATTGGTTTCACAGGTCGGCACAACATCGAGGGCCGAAGGGCCTGTACTGCGCTGTAATGTTCTATGTTCTATGTTCTATGCTCATTCAAGGTTTTCGATATGCCTCCATCGCCCCATTCCCCCGCTGCAAACTTCTCGGTGCCCTTCATGTTTCGATGCTCCATGTACCTTCATTTTGCTTTGCTTTGCTCATCAAGGTATATAATTGAATAATCGAACAAGGACATTTCCACTCCTAGTGAGTTGCAAACCTAGTGTCAATCGATCTCAAGAAGCCTGTAAAAATATTTCCAATTGACTTAAATTGGATAATGTCACCATTCAGACACCTTGTTTTAAGTTTTTTTTTAATATAAAAGTCCCTGATAAAGATTCACTCACATGTAGATCTGACGATCCAAAAGATGAAAATTTTGAAATTAAGATGACAGCGATTTCTCAGAACGTTCTGCCCCCATCAGAGGGCACAAGTTGCCCTAAGGGGACTTTAGATAACAAGGACTGAGGATCGAAGCAGCAAAGCAGAAATTGGATTGTGCACAGCTTAAATATAAGTGGTTTGAGCGTGCTGTACAATGTATGTAATTCAATGATCATTTTAAGGACTACTTGTACACTATTGCATGTGTATGTGTTTTTCTGTGTCTGGAAAAGAAATTCAGCAGAATTTCACATACAGAGAACATTTTAGCAATCAAACTGTCTTATTTTTAAATGTGGCATTTATGTAGATAACTTCCAGCTTAAGTGCAATTAATTGGTTTATTAACCTTGATGACGTTACTTCTAAAGGCGAGATAGTGACGATGAGGAGAGTCAGTTCCAGTCTGGAATGGCAATTGTGGATATTTCACTCCTCAGTGGTTTGGAACCTGAGCTGGTGCAACTTGATAAGGTAGAATGAATTGAATAATAAGAAATTGTAGATATTTTTGAGTGGAGTTTGGGAAGTATTAATCTGGTAAAACAACAACAAAAGAAAATCCCACTTTCACATTAGAAAGAATGATAAAATCACATCAACGATGACTGGTGAATGGGAGGCGGGTTAAACAGAAGAAGCGAACTAGAAATAATAGATGTACCAAAAGAAAGAGCATGGGGAAAATACAGTTAGTGAATGGGAGACGAGGAGTAGAGGAGTCAACTTTATGATATGAAGGGAGAGGAACTGAAGTTAAGAATTGCGGATGGAGACTGGGAACAGGAGACTGAGTTAGTGGTAAGGAAGAAGAAACGGTTATGAAATGGAAGGGAAGGGAAAGGTCATGGGAGGTGTCCAGGAGTGTAGGCTTGTAACTTGAGTGATCAGCGCCCAAAAAGCAAATCTGCTTTAGAATGTGTACCAACCTCTGACCAAAGATGTAGCGAGTGGTCAGGAAAAGCCTTCTCGAAATTCAATTCTGATATTTCACAGTTTAAATATACTTCTTGTCGAGTTGAAACTTGATGTTAATAGATCTGATTTTTATCCCTTCTATGCCTGAACTGTTCTTGCATATCATTGTAACCGCTGTGACATAAATGTAGTTTTGTTGACTATGTAAAGGGAAAGTGCTAAGAAAATGTTCTGATTGTATTTCAGCTGAAAAACGGAGTTGACAAGTACATCGATCACTATGATTTCAAAGATGGAAGGGTCATACTTTATTTGGATACGGTATTTTTTGTTCTTAGCGTTTATGTTGATATTATGCTCAACCATTTATCAACTGAATTAAATTGGAACAAGCAAATATTAATTATATTTAGCTGATTAAACCTGTGAAGTTACGTTTTGTTCAATTCAAATATCAAACTACAGGAATTTTGATTAAAATTGCATCTTTGTTACAATGAGGTATTTGCACATCAACCTCTATCACTTGATATTTCAATGCATTCCACTTGACTGCTCTTTTCCCATCAGGTTGTAAATAATTCCTTCAGCAGAACATATATCATTTTCAAGTTTTTATAATCACTATAGGATTTATGAATTTCAGCAAAACCCATCTGGTAATTTAGCAGGTACATGAATTCATTGTTCTTTGGTTTAACATCCGTCTTGCCAGTGAAAACACCCTTCTCCTATTTCTGGTTCAATTCTTTCATGGGATGTAGGTGTTACTAACAAAGCCAGCATTTTGTCCATTCCTTACTCATCTTCAGCAATGTTGTATTCTGAGGTAATTTCGGAGGGGACTTGAAAGGCATACATATTTCTTTAGGTCTAGATTAACATCTAGATTATGGGCCAGGTTTATTCAGACCAATGGATCACCTCCACGAAAGTACAGTAGTGAAGCCTATGGTTTTGTACAGAGTTCAATTAATAGTCACTATCAATTACATTTTGAATTCCAGATTAATTAATTTTTTTAAATTCCACCAGCTGCTGTGTTTGGATCTGAACCCATGCTCTCTGGATTTCTAGCCCAGGTATATTATCACATCACCAACTGTTTCCCTGGCTGTATCAACTGCGTGGTATGATGGCTCAGTGGTTAGTACTGCTGCCTCACAGCGCCAGGGACCTGGGTTCAATTCCACCCTCATGCGACTGTTTGTGTGGAGTTTGCACATTCTCCCTGTGTCTGTGTGGGTTTCCTCCGGGTGCTCCGGTTTCCTCCCACAGTACAAAGATGTGCAGGGTAGGTGGATTGGCCATGCTAAATTGCCCGTAGTGTTCAGGGGTCTGTAGATTAGGTGAGTTATAGGGGGATGGGTCTGGGTGGGATGCTCCAAGGGTCGGTGTGGACTTGTTGGGCCGAAGGGCCTGTTTCCACACTGTAGGGATTCTATGACAACTGAGGTGGTCAGTTTGCTCAGTTGGTTAGACAGATGGTTTGCATGCAGAATGATGCCAGAGTTGAATTCCTGCTCTGGCTGAGATTACCACGAAGGTCCCTCTGTCTCAATCTTTCCCCTCACCTGAGGAGTGATGACCATCAGGTTAAGCCGCTATAATTTATGACTGGCACAATGGTTCGCATTGCTGCCTCAAGCTCCAGGGACCTGGAATCAATTCCAACCTTGGGCGATTGTGTGGAGTTTGCATGTTCTGCCCGTGTCTGTGTGGCTTTCCTCCCAAAGTCCAAAGATGTTCAGGTTAGGTGGATTGACCATGTTAAATTGTCCTGTGGTGTCCAGGGACGTGCAGGCTAGGTGGATTAGCCATGGTAAATGAGATGGTGTAGGATGCAAAGAAGTTTAGCAGACTCGATGAACCAAATGGCATCTATCTACACTGTAGGGATTGAATGATGATTTGATGTTGATTCGGTTATGTGAAATTGATTGTCTCCATTCAATTTGCCCAAATGACCTTTCTCTAAACAGACCAAAACCACTTCACCGTTTTTGTAACAAGATTTTTTTTTCCCCCAAGTATGCTGTACATTTTCTGCATTCATAGAATCCCTACAGAAATCATAGAATCCCTACAGTGTGGAAACAGGCCCTTCGGCCCAACAAGTCCACACCGAACCTCAAAGCATCCCACCCAGACCAGACCCACCCCACTATAACCCACCTAATCTATACATCCCTGAACACCACGGGCAATTTAGCATGGCCAATCCACCTACTCTACACATCTTTGGACTGTGGGAGGAAACTGGAGCACCCGGAGAAAACTCATGCAGACATGGGGAGAATGTACAAACTCCACACAGACAGTCGCCCGAGGGTGGAATTGAACCTGGGTCCCTGAAGCAGCAGTGCTAACCACTGAGCCACTGAGCTACCGTGCCACCCCAAGACATTCAAAGACATTCTCAGTGAAATAATCTAGTGCTCTATCAGCAGCTTCTAGGCATTATTTTTCATGGTGTATCAAGTCATAATGAAAAGAACAATTTTCAACTTAGTAGTTAGATTTTGTTTGCCAAAGGGGTTGATTATTTCTCACATTAATGCTGAGGTTTTTGTTTGTGCCCACTCATTTTCATCTGGGATAGGATCATTTACAAAAGGATTCCCTTCAGATTATTTCAATTTAATGTATAATTAAATCTAATCAGTCTCTTTGCTGTGACTTTTTCTTTTCTGATCTGCTTCAGGTCCGTGAGGAGAAAGAATGTGTCGTGTTTGCCACCAAACAAGTTGTGCCAATGGGTTTAGTGCAGCCAGCATCAGCCACTCTATATGATTTCTATAATCCAAGTAAGTGACAGCTTTCTTTAGGTTTTGTCACCCCATCCTAAGTGGAAGGAGGAGGAAGTGTCACCACAGCCTTCTGTCTGCTATGTTTTGAAGAAGGCTTCAAGGTATTGCATTCCTGCCTAACAGAAATTTTTTCAAGACTCCTCAGGCAGTGCCTTTCCAATTGGCCCATTGGCAAGAAACAGTGAAAGGGGGTAAAGGGTTATTTTTCAGGTTGGCAACCTGTAACCAGTGGGCTTTCAGAGGGATCAGTGCTAGGATCATGACTGTTACAATAAATGTTATTGACTTGGATGAAAGAAGTGAATGCACTGTAGTCAATCTACAGACAACACAAAAATAGGTGAAAGGCATGTTGTGACAGAGATACAAATAGCTTACAGAGTGATCTTGAGAGGTTAAGTAAGTGGGCAAAAGGTTCGCAAATGGATCATAATGTGGGGAAAACACAAAGTTGTTTATTTTGGAAAGGAGAGCAAAAGAACAGAATATTTACAAATGGAATAACTGCAGTAAAAGTAAGCTGCAACGTAAAGGGACTTAGAGGTACTTGTGCACAAAAAACAAAAGAAAACACACAAGGACAGCAGATAATTAAGAAGGCTAATGGAATGTTGGCCATTATTTCAAGGGCATTGGAGCATAAGAGTACTAAAGTATGACTGCAATTGTACAAGATGTTGGTGAGACCACATCTGGAGTACGTTTACAGTTTTGGTCCCCTTATTTAAGGAAATATATCATTTAATTGGAGGCAGTTCAGAGAAAGTTCACTGGAATGATCCCTAGTATGGAGGGATTGTCTTGTGACCAAAGGCTAAACAGTTTGGGCTTCAACCCCCTGGAGTTTAAAAGAATGAGAGGTGATCACACTGAAACATATAGGATATTTAAGGGTGTTGACAGGGTAAATGCTGAGAGGATGTTTTCCCTCACGGAAGAGTTTAGGATCAGAGGGCATAGACTCAAAATAAAGATGCACCAGTTTACAACTGAGATAAGAAGGAATTTCTTCTTTCAGAGGGTGGAGAGTCTTTGGAACTCCTTGCCAATAGAGATCTATGGTGGCAAAGTCCTAAGGCATACATAAGACTGAGATAGATACATTCTTGGCAAGTTATGGGGGTTCAAGGGTGAAGGTGAAAGGACAGGAAAGTGGGTATAAGGAGTATTACATCAGCCACTATCCTATTGGATGGAGGAGCAGGTCGAGGGACCTATTTCTATTGGTCATGTGGTCTTAAACTATGATATTTGGTAACTAGAAGGGCAAGAACAATAGATAAATGGGGACCCACCAGCAGCAAGTTCCTATCCAAGCTACTCATGATCCTGAAACTAAAATATATCGCAGTTCCTTCATGGTTAAAATCATGAAACCCACTTCCTAACAGGATTGTGGATCTAGTTACACAAAATTGACTGCAGTGTTTCAAGAAGCTAGCTCATCCTGACTTTTTCAAGGGCAACTAGTGCCAGTGACATCAACGTCTCGGAAATGAATTAAAAGATGATGTGTTCCATTTCTAGAACGAGCCAAGGTACATTAACTTGATTTTATAAGCAGTTTTGGTGGTCTCTCAAGACTTGAGACAATCTCTATCCCTAACTATGCCCTTTCAAAAAATTCAAGTATAACCAGTGGGTCATTGGGCTGCGGTATTGAGCTGATTCCAATTGGTTGTGGAGTCTTCTTTTACTCCAGAATTTGAAATATAATGTCCTGGCTGCTGCAGCAATGCATTGTGAGTGTGTGTTGCATTGTCATTTGATTGGAACACTTCTAAAAACAAAAGCCTGCCTTCACAGGCAAATTCAAAGTTCTGAAGCATTTTCAAGAATTTTTGATTTAATAATGATGTGCCAATTAGTATTCCAAAAACAGAGTATTATGATTTAGTTAACAGAATTCAATTATGCGAGTATATAGAAGGTGGTGGGGAGCTGATTTCTTGAACAGCTGTAGTCTATGTGCTGTGGGTACACTCACAATGTCATGACAGAGCGAATTCCAAGGTTGTCACACAGGAATCCTATCTTTCTTTGCCCTTGTCCCTCTAAATGGAAGTGGTTGTGTGTTAGAAAATGCTGTTGATGGATTTTTGGTGAATTCCCTTGCCTTGTATGTCCTGCCCATGTGCACCACCTCGTATGTGTTCAGATTAAATTCCATTTGCCACACGAGTCAATCTGACCTGCCTGTTTACATCACCCTGCAATCTCAGGCTCTCCTCGTCACAAGTTACCATCTCAGCAATGTTCATGTGTTTCACGAACTTACTGATCACCCCTCTTTACATTTAAGTCTAAATCATTCATATATAGCACAGCAGTGAGGGCTCCAACAATGATCCCTGCAGAGCCTCGCTGGACACAGACTTTCAGTCACAAAACATGGATCAACCATTACCTTCTGCTTCCTGCCAACTCAGCCCATTCTGAATCCAACTTGCCAAATAAAGTCATAGAGTCATAGAGCTGTACAGCATGGAAATAGACCCTTTGGTCCAACTTGTCCATGTCAACCAGATATCCTAAATGAATCTAGTCCCATTTGCCAGCATTTGCTACATATCCATCCAAACCTCCCTCATTCATATACCCATCCAGATGCCTTTTAAATGTTGTAATTTTACCAGCTTCCACCACTTCCTCTGACAGCTTGTTCCACACATGCGCCACCCTCTGTGTGAAAATGTTGCCGCTCAGGTCATATATCCCTTCTCACCGTAAACCTATGCCCTCTAGTTTTAGGCTCCCCCACCTTGGCTATTCACCCTATCTATGCCCCTCATGCTTTAGTAAACCTCTGTAAGGTCAGCCCTCAGCCTCTGGTGCTCCAGAGAAAATAGCCCTAGCCTATTCAGCCTCTCCCTATGGCTCAAACCCTCTAACTCTGCCAACATCCTTGTAAATCTTTTCTGAACCCTTTCAAGTTTCACAACATCCTTCCTATAGCAGGGAAATTGTAATTGAGCGCAGTATTCCAAAAGTGGCCTAAGTAATGTCCTGTACAGCTGCAACGTGACCTCACAAATCCTACATTCAATGCACTGACCAATGAAGGCAAGCATACCAAATGCTACATTCACTATCCTGTTTACCTGGGACTCCACTTTCAGGGAACTGTGAACCTACACTCCAAGGTCTCTTTTTGTTCAGCAACACTCCCCAGAGTATACGTCCTGCCCTGATTTGCCTTTTCCAAAATGTAGCACCTCACATTTGTCTAAATCAAGCTCCCTTTGCCATCCCTCGACCCACTGCCCCATCTGATCTAGGTCCCATGCTACTCTGAGGTAACCTTTTTTGCTGTCCATTACACCTCCAATTTTGGTGTCATCTGCATATTTACTAACCATACCTCCTATGTTCATATCCAAATCATTTATATAAATGACGAAAAGCAGTGAACACAGCACCTATCCTTGAGGCACAACTGCTAGGCACAAGCCTCCAGTCTGAAAAGCAAACCTCCACCACCACCCTCTGTCTTCTACCTTCGAGCCAGTTCTGTATCCAAATGGCTAGTTCTCCCTGTACTCCATGTGATTTAACCTTCCTACCAGTCTACCTTGAGGAACCTGCTCGAACGCCTTACTGAAGCCCATATATGTCCATCACTCTGCCTTCATCAATCCTCTTTATTACTACTTCAAAAAACTCAATCAAGTTAGTGAGACATGATTTCCTGTGCGCACGTGTCCTCGGATCCCATAGACTCTTTCCTGTTCTAACAGTCTTCAAATGCGGGACCTTGTCAAAAGCTTTGCTGAAGTCCAAGTAGGCTATATCAAATGCATTGCCCTCATCCACACACCTAGTTACCTCTTCAATCATAGATTCATAGAGTCATACAGCACAGAATCAGGCCCTTCGGTCCTACTCATCTGTGCTGACCAGGTATCCCAAACTTAACCGGTCCCATTTGCCTGCGTTTGATATCCCTTTAAACCTTTCCTATTTGTGTACCTGGCCAAATGTCTTTTAAATATAGAAATTGTACCTGCCTCTACCACATCTGCTGGCAGCTCATTCCATTCATGCACCACGCTCTGTGTGGAAAAGTTGCCTCTTGGGTCCCTTTTAAATCTTTCCCCTTTCACATTTGAACCTATTCCCTTCTAGTTTTGGACTCCCCAGCCTTGGTTATTCACCTTATCAATGCCCCTCATGATTTTATAAATCTATGTAAGGTCACCCCTTAGTCTCTGATACTCCAGGGAAAAAGTCCCAGCCTATCCAGCCACTCCTCGTAAACCCTCCAGTCCCAGCAATGTCCTTTTGTAATTACTTTTGCACTCTTTCTAGTTTAACAGCATTCTTCCTATAGCAGGGTAAGCAGAATTGTATGCAGTATTCTGAACAAATTGGTCAGAAGTGGACTTACCCTGACCTAATGATGTCTTTGATTAATCCCTGCCTCTCCGTGTGGAGACAGTTTTCCCACGACTGAATGTCATATAGTTTCTTGGTTTGTCTCTTGCTCCCTTCTTGAATAATGGCACCACATTGTCTGTCCTCTAGTCCTCTGACATATTTCCTGTGTCACGGAGGAATTTAAAATATTGCCAATAGCCCTGCTATTTCGTCCATTGCCTCACTGAACGATCTGGGATATATTTCAGTTGGTCCTAGAGATTTAGCTACGTTTAAGCCTGTCAGACCACTCAGTTATTCCTCTCCGGCGATGCTACTTTCTTTAAGTATATCATAGTCCTTCTACCTGATTTCCATAACCACATCTCTCTCACTACTGAATGACTACACAATGTGTTCGTTTAGAATAACTACATATTCTGGCTTCTCGCACAAATTACAATTGTGCTCTCTAAATAGGGCCTATCCTTTCCTTAGCTATCCTGTTATACTTAACATTTAATTGCAAAATAAGTTAGGATTTCCCTTTATTTACCTGCCTTGCTTCCTGCATGTCCCTCTTTTGCTCTCCTGATTTCCTTTCAAAGTTTCCCCATTCTGTATTTGTCTCGTGCTTCTGCTGTTTGGAGTACTTGGTAAATGCTATAAGCCTCCCTTTCTAGTTATCTAATTCTGTATATCCTTTAATATCAACAGTTCACACAACTTGTTATTACATTATTGGAACATGTTGACCCTGTAGTGTCCCTGTTTACTCCTTGAATGCCTCCCACTGCTCTGACAGTCTTTTACTTGAAATTATAGGCTCTCGGCCTACTCTGAATAAATCGCACTTGGTCTTTATTAAATTGAGCCTTCCCTTAGATTAGAACATTGATTTAAGACCCATCCCTACCCTTTTTCTATAGCTACCTTGAATCTGAGTTAAGATTTCTGGAAAATGCTCGCCACACCTCCCCCCCACTGTTACTTTAAATACTTGCGTGGCTTCATTAACCAAAGTTAAGACCAGGACTGTCTGTGCACTTTCAGGGCCTACTACATTCTTACATTAAAAACTCTCCTGGATGCAGTTTAAGCATTCTGCTTTGTCTAAACTTTTCAAATTTGACTACCTCAGTTAGTGTTGGAAAAGTTGAAGACCCCTACAATTGCTACTGAATTACTTTTGCACTTCTCTGTAATGTTCCTACATATTTGCCTTACTATTTCACTCAGACCGTTTGGAGTACTACAGCCCGGTCCTACCAATTTGATTGTTCCTTTTGATCTTTCAGTTCTACCCATGTGGCTTCATTTGAGGAGACTCCTCAGATGTCATCCCTCCTTACTGCTGTAATAGATTCCCTGATCAATACTGCAAAACTCTGATTTTACGCTTTTCTCTGTCTCACCTGAAGATCCTATATCTTGGAATATTGAGTAACCAACCCAGCCTCTGTTTTTGGTTCAATTGAATTTCTTAATATAAAGAGTGTAGGGGCATTTTTAAGAAAGAAATCAGGAAAGCAAAGAGGAGATATAAGACAGTATTGGCAGATAATCTAAAGAGATTCTACAAGTGCATGAGTAAGGGGGTAACCAGAGAGAGGGTAGGGTCCCTTAAAGATCAAGGAGGTTGTCTTTGTGTTGAACCCTAGGATATAGGAGAGATACTAAATGAATATTTCATGTCAGATTTATTGTGGAGAAAAAAATGGAGCCTCGAGAAAGTATGGAAATAAATTTTGATATTTTGAAAACAGTTCACATTGTGGAAGAGGAAGTTCTGGAGGTCTTGGAGAACATAAAGTTGGATAAATCTCTGGGACCTGATCTAATGTAACCTGGAATGTTGTGGGAAGTAAGGAAGGAAATTATGAGACCTCTTACAGAAATATTTGCATTGTCTATAAATATGGGTGAGGGGCCTGATGACTGGAGGGTGGCTAATGTTGTACCTTTGTTTAAGAAAGGTTGTAAGGAGAACCAAGGAGCTAGAGACCTGGGAGTCTGACTTTAGTTGTGGGTAAATTTTTGGAGGTGATTTTGAAAGATCGGATTTATGGACATACAGAAAGGTAAAAATTGATTAGGGGTAATCAAAAATTGATTGAGTTTTTTGAGGAAGTTACCATAAAGATTGAGGGCAGAGCAGTAGACGTTGTTTATTTGGATTTTAGTAAAACCTTTGACAAAGTTCCGTATGGTAGACTAACAAAATTAGGTCACATGGGATTAAGGGTGAGCTTGCCAATTGGACATATAATTGGCCTAACGGCAGGAGACAGACGGTAATGGTAGAGGGTTGTTTTTTCGGACTGGAGGCCTGTCACCAGCTGTGTTCCACAGGGGTCAGTTCTGGGTCATCTTATGTTTGTCATTTATATTAATGATTTGGATAAGAGCGTAGAAGGCATGGTTAATAAGTTTGCAGACGACACCAAAATTGGTGGCATAGTAGACAGTGAAGAAGGTTTTCTAAGATTGCAGAGGGATCTAGATCAAATGGGTCAATGGCCTGAAAATGGCAGATGGAGTTCAATCAATTAATAGTAGGGCCTTGAGTAGTGTTGAAGAGCAAAGGAACCTAGGGATTCAGGTACATAATACTTTGAAGTTTGCATCACATATAGACAGGGTAGTTAAAAAGGCGTTTAACACTCTTGCCTTTATTGCCTGGTCCTTTGAGTATGGGAGTTGTGAAATCATGTTGAGGTTGTACAAGACATTGGTGAGGCCTCTTCTGGAGTATTGTGACAAGTTCTGGTTGCCCAGTTAGACGAAGGATATTATTAATCTGGAGAGGGTTCAGAAGGGATTTAGCAGGATGTTGCTGGGTATAGAAGGTTTGAGTTATGAAGAGAGGCTGAACAGGCTGGGACTTTTTTCACTGGAGCATCAAAGGTTGAGAGGTGACCTTTATAGAAGTTTATAAAACATTGAGAGGTATAAAACATTGATGGTAGTTGTCTTTTCCCTAGGGTGGGGGATTTCAAGACCAGGGATGTATTTTTAAGGTGAGAGGAGAGAAATTTAAAAAAGACTTGAGGGGCAAAATGTTTACACAGATGGTTATTTGCGTGTAGAATGAACTTCCTGAGGAAGTGGTGGATGTGAACACAATTACAACAGTTAAAAGACATTTGGATAAGCACAGAAATAGGAAAGGTTTGGAGAGATGTGGGCCAGGAGCGGGCAGATGTGATTAGTTTAGTTTGGGATAGTGATAGCAATGACACCATATCCCCATGTGTTAATTTGTGCCTTCACCTCATCTGCCTTGTTCATCAGACTCCTTGCATTATAATAAATATTATCCAACAATGACAAATAGCCTTGCACCTTATCTGGCCTATAATTTTGATGCCTTCTTGACTCCTTTGCTGATGAATTTTGGCAGTTCATTTCTCCTTGACGAACCTTCTGTCTGGATTCCACCCCCTACCAAGTTAGTTTAAACTCTGTCAGAACTTGCAAACCTCCCCACAAGAAATTGGCCCCATTCCAGTTCAGGTGCACCTCATCCATGTTGTACATGTTCCACTGCAACCCAGAATCATCCTAATATCCCAGAAATCTAAAGCCCTCCCTCCTACACCATCTCTCCGGTCATGCATTCACCTGGGCTAATCTATTGCGATGAGATTTCTGAAGAAAGGGTCCCGACCCGAAACGTCAACTTCCCTGCTCATCTGATGCTGCCTGGCCTGCTATGTTCCACCAGTTCCATGCTGTGTTGTCTCTAACCTATTTCTCTCCTCACTCACACCTGACATAATCCAGAGATTACTACCTTTTGGGTTCTGTTCTTTAATCTACTTCCTAGCTCCATAAATTGTCCTTACAGGATTTCTTCCTTTTTTTTCTACCTCAATTGTTGGTACCAATATATACCATGATCTCTCGCCATCTGCACTCCCCCCTCCCCCCGAATAACCTTCAAGTATTGAGTGACATCCTTGACTCTGACACATATATCATCCAAGAGATTCTTTATCGGCTTCAAACACCTGTCTGTTCCATTCACAGTGGAAACCCCTACCACTGCATCTTGCTGCTCCTCTTATTCCCTCTTGTGCAAGAGGCCCACCCATTGTACCACGAGATAGGCTGCTGCTGATTTCTTCTGTAAAGTCATATTCATCAACAATACATAAAACATATATCTGCTGGAAAGGGGATGGCCACAGGGACCTCCTGCATAACCTGCTTTCCTCTACTGTGTCTAATGCTTGCCCATGTCCTTTCAGCTTTTTTAGTCTTCACCTGCAGTGTGATTGCCTCACTGAATGTGCTATCTTATTTGTGTCTTAAGTTTTTAACTTACTTTCTGATTCGAGCATCTTTTGTTGGTGTTATGCCTGATCTAGGTTGTTTACATTGAAAAATGAAAGAAATGCATGACTCTCCATCAATATTGTTTTTTTTTTGGTCTTTAGGTATAAGATGCACTGTGGCGTACAATGCTCCTGAAATGAATCCTATGATTTCCAAGATCTGCAACAGTGAAGTTTGCGTTTGTGCTGAAGGTATGATCTATGCATAATACAATAAGTTGTTCATTAGATTGAATTATCCTTTCCTTTCCTCTGACAGTGTTTTATCTGAGAATGCTCATTAAGATTATGTAGCTGATAATTGCTTCTAAGGCATTCATGCAGTGATCCTGCAATGCAGGCAAGTGTGTTTAAAGGACCAGGAACTTCAGTCCACCAAAGATTCATTGATGAGTTTGATTCAGAAAGTTAGTTCAGATGATATAACTAACAATATAGTGTTCTGCATTCTAGAGGGGTGAGGTGTGCAATGTTTGTGGGAGACATTGTAAGATCGCTTTGATAGATTGATAAGGAAGAAACATGCATGTGTTCTATCTGTGTGCCTATAAAAATTATTGCATGCACTAAGGGTTTTGTAGATCATATGTAAGGTAGTAGTATGCAGGGGAGAAAATCTTAATAAAAGAACATTGTCACCTACATTACAATTCATTACATATACACAATAAAGTGAACCAATCTGAAAAAAAGTATAAACTCAGTTAATCTGAGCAGCTCACATTTTTTTTTTCTTTTAATGCAGGTGAGAATAATGCAATATCAGTAATTTATCAATACTTGCGCCCATCTCCCATATTTCCAAATGTGTAGAAATGGCACAAGATTATTTGTAAATAGTCTACATATTTATCCAATTCATCCAATTATCAAGAGCATATTCTGTCTGTCTCTCTCTCTCTCTGTGTCTCTCTCTCTCTCTCTGTCTCTGTCTGTGTGTCTCTCTCTCTCTGTATCTGTCTGTGTGTGTCTCTCTCTCTCTCTCTCTGTCTGTGTGTGTCTCTCTCTCTCTGTGTGTGTCTCTCTCTCTCTGTCTGTCTGTCTGGGTGTGTGTCTCTCTCTGTCTGTGTGTGTGTGTGTGTGTGTGTCTCTCTCTCTCTCTCTCCTTCTCTCTCTCTCCTATCCCTCAGTATCCTCTCCAGCAGCTTCCCCGCCACTGACATCAGGCTCGCCGGTCTACCCTTCTTAAACAAGGGGACAACATAGCAATTCTCCAGTCCTCCGGGACCTCACCTGTCCTCAAGGATGCTGCAAAGATGTCTGTTAAGGCCCCAGCTATTTCTTCTATCGCTTCCCTCAGTAACCTGGGATAGACCCCATCCGGACCTGGGGACTTGTCCACCCTAATGCCTTTTAGAATACCCAACACGTCCTCCCCTCCTTATGCTGACTTGACCTAGAGTAATCAAACATCTATCCCTAGCCTCAACATCCATCATGTCCCCCTCCTCAGTGAATACCGACGCAAAGTACTCATGAAGAATCTCACTCGTTTTCTCTGACTTCTCGCATAACTTCCCTCCTTTGTCCTTGAGTGGGCCAACCCTTTCTCTAGTTACCCTCTTGCTCCTTATGTATGAATAAAAGGCTTTCAGATTTTCCTTAACCCTGTTTGCTAAAGGTATTTCATGACCCCTTTTAGCCTTCTTAATTCCTCGTTTCAGATTGGTCCTACTTCCCCGATATTCTTCCAAAGCTTCGTCTGTTTTCAGTCGCCTAGACCTTATGTATGCTTCCTTTTTCCTCTTTGCTAGTCTCACAATTTCACCTGTCATCCATCGTTCCCTAATCTTGCCCTTTCTATCCCTCATTTTCACAGGGACATGTCTGTCCTGCACTCTAATCAACCTCTCTTTAAAAGCCTCCCACATATCAAATGTGGATTTACCCTCAAACAGCTGTTCCCAATCCATATTCCCCAGCTCCTGTCGAATTTTGCTATAGTTGGCCTTCCCCCAATTCAGCACTCTTCCTTTAGGACCACTCTTGTCTTTGTCCATCAGTATTCTAAAACTTACGGAATTGTGATCACTATTCCCAAAGTAATCCCCCACTGAAACTTCAACCACCTGGCGGGGCTCATTTCCCAACACCAGGTCCAGTATGGCCCATTCCCGAGTTGGACTATTTACATAATGCTCTAGAAAACCCTCCTGGATGCTCCTTACAACTTCTGCTCCATCTAAACCCCTAACACGAAATGAATCCCAGTCAATATTGGGAAAATTAAAATCTCCCATCACCACCAGCCTGTTGCTCCTACATCTTTCCATAATCTGTCTACATATTTGTTCCTCTATCTCACACTCGCTGCTGGGAGGCCTGTAGTACAGCCCCAACATTGTTACCGCACCGTTCCTATTTCTGAGCTCTGTCCATATTGCCTCACTGCTCGAGTCCCCCATAGTCCCCTCCTTCAGCACAGCTGTGATATCCTCTTTGACCAGTAATGCAACTCCTCCACCCCTTTTACCTCCCTCTCTATCCCACCTGAAGCATTTATATCCTGGGATATTTAGTTGCCAATCTTGCCCTTCCCTCAACCAAGTCTCAGTAGTAGCAATAACATCATACTCCCAAGTACTAATCCAAGCCCTAAATTCATCTGCCTTACCTACTACACTTCTCACATTAAAACTAATGCACCTCAGACCACCTGTCCCTTTGTGTTCATCTGTCCCTCTCGCTCTCGATCTCTCCCTGTCTGTGTGTGTCTCTCTCTCGCTATCTCGCTCTGTGTGTGTGTGTGTGTGTCTCTCTGTGTGTCTGTTTCTACATATTAATACCTTCTAATCTACCACACTATCAATCAATTGACTGACCTGTCGATACCTATCTGTAAACACTGAAACCTTATTCAATTTTTCAACCATTATCATCATTATTTCACATTTTCGGTAACTGTAGCATTACGTTCATACGTTACATCCATGAAACATACAACATTCCACCCGTCTGTCTATCTGGATTATTAGAAATGTTCATGCATCTGTTTGCAATCATTGTCACATTATTCACTGTGAGTTTAAGCATTTGTCTTTAACATACTGCATAACAGGTTCTTGTCCTCAACTTAAGGACATCTTGTCCACTGAGGTGAGTGGATCAGCTCGGATAGACTTTGCCTGCTACAGTCCAATTGTGGATTACGGTATGTAATGCTTATCACCAGGATCTCTCTCTCTCTCTCTCTCCCTCTCTCTCTCGTTAATAAATGAACAAAGATAAGCTCAACTGTCTGACAATGAATCAGCAACACCTTTAATATTCCTCCCATTCGTTGATATACATTTAGTTCAATGTCAAAGATGCATTCAAGGGAAGTGCATGGGAGCAAATGACAAAGAAGTCGCATGATGATATTCTCGTGCATTGGTCACAGTGATAGTTGAAATTTCTAAAATCCTACAGCTGCAGTGTTTTAACACCTGTAAAATTGACATGGAAAGGAAATATTACATTGGTTGACTTGTGGCGTGGTTAAATGATGTGACAGAGCTCAGATCAATGTTTTCATTTTCTGTAACAAGTGGTCAAATAACACTCCTATGAATCCCAAACAAGTAAAATCTGGAACTCCAGATAGAGCCAGTTGGAATGCATGACACACTGCCCCCATCCCCAAAGTGATGCAAATAACCATCAAGCATTCCAGAAAGTTTCTGAAGAAGGGTCCAGGCCCTAAATGTCAGCTTTCCTGCTCCTCTAATGCTGCTGGGCCTGCTGTGTTCATCCAGCTCTACACCTTGTTATCTCAAGCATTCCAGAAAATCCACTTCTATAGCTACTTTAAAATGGCAATGTCGTTGACAATTTTTTTTTTATTGGAACTCAATCAATCTGAGAACCGATTTGGTGGCGGGGGGGTGGTGGCAGATGGCACAACATGAAAATACAGGAAATTCATAAGGTTATTTTCAGCTGAATATATTTACTTTTCTCCAAAAGTTGATACTTATTCTAAATAACAGGCAGATTCAAGCCATTCTTCATTTAAACGCCACTAAGTTAGGTTTGCTTACTGTATTTTTGATACCACAAGGGAGGAAAGAATGTGTACATTTCATTTTTAAGTAAGGTTTACTAGTGTTGGTGTATTTAATAAATACATTCAGTTTTAATTAATGCAATTTACTAGCAATAGAAAGTTTCATTACCTAACAGATAGAAGAACTGAAGAGCTACTTTAATCTCTAGAGAGCTCTTTCTGTGCACTGTGGGAAGTCCAGTGAGCTTACTGTGTCTTGGATAACTACAGGTGAGGAAGGGTTCTCAATAATGGCACCTTAAGATCCATGTTTAGTATATTGAGCAGCAGCTTGTACTATTAGGTACACTTGAGAGTTTCACAGTTTCATGGATGGAAGTTTCATAAATGTGGTCAGCCCCAGCTTACTATTATGCAAGGAGTAAGAATACCACACTATCTCAATGAAACAAAGAGGTACACTGGAATAGCCACAGTGTGTTTTAATCTTCAACTAGTATTAATCCTGAAATTGATTAGAGTAATTGCTCATCTGTTGAGTGGAGCCAAATCTCAGTGAATGCCAGCATTTACAACTCATCTCTGTAGGGAAGTGCAATGATGTCTTTAAGAAGAAAATTACTTAAATCAAAAGTTATCCAGATACAGTTGAGAATTCTAGAGAGTATTTTGCCTCCCTTGTGCCAGGCTCAAGTATTACGGCGCAGCAGACAGGCAGCCAAATCAAATGAGCCATCCTCTCCTGTGTTCGTTTTCATATGAAAATTAAAATGCTCAATGACGCTCAAAATTCACCCTGGCAGTTCGTAACCAGATGTTTTGAATAACCAGCACCAAATTTTACAAATGATCAATACTAGACACTGGGTTTATAGTCCAAACAAAGTGATTAACAATTTATTAATAATAGAATACCTTTAGCAGAGAAAGTTTAAACCACAGGGCAATCTAATTAATGACTAAGATTTAAATATAATCTCATTAATTCTAATCCCTACTCTGACAGGCAGACACAGCTAAGGGACAAGTCAAAAGGGAAAAATAAAAGGTATGTGAACTGGCCTGTTAGCTTAAGCAGATTCCACAGTGTATAACATCATTGGCAAGTGGCATTGCATTTGCTTGGTTTCTGATGACACTGGTATTTTTGATAGCTTACATAGATTAAGATAATTTTGAGTAGGCTCAAAGGAATTCTTATAACAGAGCCTCTGTGCTCTGAACTTTCAATAATTCATGATGAGAGGACAACCAGAGAGCAATCAAACCTCCATCCAGTGGTTTTCAGAGGTATGATCTTTCTGACTTAAACACAGTTCAAAAATCAGTTAAAACTCTGACCTCTCTCTGCCCAACTGACCATTTTCCAAACGAGGTCCCAGATAACATTTTGACATCTGCCATCTGTTTGAACATAGGGCCTCTCTGGCGTCAACATCTCTGCAGAGGTCTTTGATCAAGAACCAATTTGCAAGTAACTTTCAGGTCTGACCTCATGAACAAGTAACAACTTGTTTGTTCTCTTTTTTTTTCTATAACCCAAGCTGCCGCTCACAGCCCACATGTCACCTATTAGCTCTCAGCTTAAGTTCAAAGCTCTAGGCCAAAAAATCATGTTTGAATAAACACAAGAAAATATTGATAAATCAGTGAGTGTTGTAACACAAGAATATCACTGAACTACTGCAGGGCATCCATAAGAGGAACGGCATAAGTACAGCAGTCATGATCCACAATGTGACCCTATGATTGGGAGGAAAGAAGGTTTTGTTGCAAAATGTTTGGGAGATTTATTGAACATGAATCAGCACAACCCCAAATGCAGTGACTTCTGAATAATATAGTAGTGGAGAGATTCATAGCACAGAGAAAGGCACTTCTGCCCAACACATTCTTGCAGCTCAGAAACAACCACCCAATTATTCAAATTCCATTTTCCAGTACTTGGCCCATTGCCTTGTATGCTTTGGCATTTGAAGTGCAAACCTAAATACTATTTAAGTGTTAGGAAGGTTTCTGCCTCTAACACCGTGCAGTGAATTCCAAATTGCCAATACCTTTGGGTGAAAAGGTTTCTCCTCATATCTGCTTTAAACCGTCTGCTCCTTATCTTAAATCTATGCAATTTGATCATTGATTCCTCCAACCAAGGGAAATGTCTCTTCCTGTCCAGTCAACACCTCCCCTCACAAACATCTCAACATGATCTATTTCAATCTCCTCTGCTCTAAAGAAAACAATCTCAATTTGTCCAATTATTCTTCATAACTGAGACCCTCCAGCCTCAGCAACGTCCTGGTAAATCTCCTCTGCAGTGTAATCGCATCCCTCCTCTTATGGGATAGGCCAGGGGCACAGTAAAGGGAGGGAAGGACTTCTGGTTTAAAGTGCATTTAATTCAACGCATGGGACCTGACTAGTAAGGAAGATGAGCTCAGAGCATGGATTGGCTTTGGGAACTGGGGTATTATAGCCATGAAAGAAACAGGGCTGAGAGAGGGACAGGATTGGTAGCTCAATGTTCCAGGATACAGATGCTACAGGTGTGACAGAAATACAAGTAAGCGAGGCGGGGGAGTAGCCCTTTTGAAAGGGAGGACATAACAAGTGTGCTTAGAGAGGACATTCAAATAAGGCCATATGGTTAGAACATAGAACAGTACAGCACAGTACAGGCTTTTCGGCCCACGATGTTATGCCGACCTATTACCCTACTAAGATCAATCTACCCTGCATACTCTACATTTTACTATCCTCCATGTGCCTATCCAAGAGTCGCTTAAAAGTCACTAAAGTATCTGACTCCACTACCACTGCCGGCAGTGCATTCCACACACCCACCACTCTCTGTGTTAAGAACCTACCTCTGACATCTTCCCTACACTTTCCTCCAATCACCTCAAAATTATGCCCCCTCGTAATAGTCATTTCTGCCCTGGGAAAAAGTCTCTGACTAGCCAGTCTATCTCTGCCTCTTATCATCTTGTACACCCCTATCAAGTCATCTCTCCTCCTTCTTTGCTCCAATGAAAAAAGCCCTAGCTCCCTCAACCTTTCCTCATAAGACCTGCCCTCCAGTCCAGGCAGCATCCTGGTAAAACTCCTCTGCACCCTCTCTAAAGTTTCCACATCTTTCCTACAATGAGGTGACCAGAACTGAACACAATATTCCAAGTGTGGTCTAACCAGGGTTTTATAGAGTTGCAGCATAACCTCGCAGCTCTTAAACTCAATTCCCCTGCCAATGAAAGCCAACACACCATACGCCTTCTTTACAACCCTATCAACCCTAGCAACTTTGAGGGATCTATGGACGTTGACCCCAAGATCCCTCTGTTCCTCCACGCTGCCGAGAATCAGTGTTTACTGAGGAGAGAATCATGGATGCTAGAGAAATAAGGGAAACAAGTGGGGATGTTTTGGACAGCAGACACATTACCAGAAAGGAGGTGTTTGCAGCTTTAAAGCATGTTACAGTGGATAAATCCCTTGGGCCTGATCAAGTCCATCCTCTGACATTGTTGGAGACTAGGGAAGAAATTGCAGAAGCCATTGCAGAAATTTTTGCTTCATCTTTAGCCACTGGTGAAGTTCCAGAAGACTGGAAGTTGGCTAATGTTGTTCCATTGCTTAAGGTATTAAAGACAAGCCAGGGAACTATAGGCCAGTGAGCCTGACATCAGTGGTAGGCGAGCTATTGGAGAGGATACTGATGGACAGGATCAACCAACACTTGGATAGTCAAGCTCTGATTAGGGATAGTCAGCATGGATTTGTGCGCGGGAAGTCATGTCTGACAAATCTTTTCGAATCTTTCAAAGAAGTAACCAAGAGGATGGATGAGGGTAGGACAGTGGATGTTGTTTATATGGACTTCAGTAAGGCCTTTGACAAGGCCCCACATGGTAGGCTAGTCATGAATGTTAGGATCCTGGGAGATCTAGCTAACTGGATTCCAGATTGGCTCAATGGTAGGAAGCAGAGGGTGATGGTTGAAGGTTGTTTCTCAGACTGGAGGCCTGTGATTAGTGGTGTGCCACAGGGGTTGGTGCTGGGACCTATGTTATTTGTTACTTATACAAATGATCTGGATGTGAATGTACAAGGCATGATTTAGTAAGTTTACGGATTATATAAAAATGATATAAAATTAGGAGGTATTGTTGATAACAAAGAAGGTTATCAAAAATTACAGAGGGATCTTGATCAGATGGGGAAGTGGGCTGAGGATTGGAAAATGTAATTCAATACAGATAAGTGTGAGGTGTTGCACTTTTTGGAAAGTCAAACCAAGGTAGCACTTATACAGTAAATGGTAAGGTCCAGAGGAGTGTTGTCGAACACAGAGACAGCAATGTCCTGCCTGTTCTTGAACTCTTAAGTTGGCTAATAAAGGCAAGTGTACAAAATGCATTCTGAACTAATTTACCCACCTGTCCTGATACCCTGAGGGACTCTTGTATATTAATACCAAGATCGCCTGATTCATTACCCTTCCTAGCATTTGACTGTTTATCGCGTATTCCATTGTCCAGCTATATCCTTCTCCTATATTCCAAGTCTTTCGTCCTCACTGATTACCACCTCACCAATATTTGTATCCTCTGAGAATTTATTAATCAAACCTCTTGTGTTCAAGTCCAAATCTTTTGTATTATTCACAAACCGCAAAGGCCCCAACACTAACACCTGTGAGACCCAAGCTGACAGAGTTCCAATCAGAAAAAGCGCCTCTCAACCATTGCCCTTGACTTCCTACCGTTCAGCCATTTGTTGGTCCAATTTGCCTTGGATCTGTTGTGCTCTTGCCTTTGCTATCAGATTGGCATTCAGGACCCTTATTTAGAGAAAATTATACTATAGATATAGGGCAGTGGACTAGCACGTGACTGTAAATATCGTGCAGAGGGAAGATTTTTGTTCCCCTGGAAATGCTTTGGGTTAAAATTGATCTCTACAAGCTGCAATGTTTTGATAAAAGTAAGAGTGGAACTGAATTCTTTGCTGCGCAATTCACTGGGACTATTGGGGAAGTGTTAAATCTAACTTAGTTAAAGCCTGAGAACAGCAATTAATGACACAAGGGTGTTACAACAGGCACAAAATATTGATAGAGGTAAATAGCACAATAAATTATTAAATGGTTTATCAGTAAAGGAAGAAGTAAGAGCATCCAATGTATTACGAATCAATACTCATTTTTTAAAATTTATTAGTAAGACTGGTACCACATTGCCATGGCAAATATGATGTGTTTTGTCTAAACAAGATCTGTCCCATAGAAGGCAGGACTGCTAATTAATCATCCATAGATATAAAATCATAGGATCCCTGCCATGTGGAAACAGGCAATTTGGCCCATCGAGAGGCCCACACTGACCCTCCAAAGAGCATTTCACCAAGACTCAAACCCCTACCCTATATCTGTAACCCTGAATTTCCCATAGCTAATCCTCCTAGCCTACACATTCCTGAACACTATAGGCAATTTAGCATGGCCAATCAACCTCACTTGCACATCTTTGCACTGTAGGAGGAAACTGGAGCTCCAGGAGGAAACCCATCCACATACAGGGTGAACGTGCAAACTCTAGACAGACGACTGCCTGATGCTCAAATCAAACCTGGGTCCCCTGGCAGTGTGAGGCAGTAGTGCTAACCACTGGGCAACCGTGCTACCCCAATGTTCATAAGTAATTGGAAAGCCAGCTCAATAGCAAGAGCAGCAGTGTTGATATTAGCAGCCAAACACCACTGGAGTGTTTTGAAGATAAAGAACACCACAGCATGATCGGGGCAAAATCAATGTTGAAAGAAGTATGAAAAAGAAGCGGAAGCAAATGCATGCTTTACTTGTCTATCGTCCACCATTAATAGGCAGAAGGACAAACTTGTATTTAAATAAGAGACTCAATAACCTTTGAGTATTAATAATAGGTGAATTTAATTTAGAATATATCCTGGGATGGCTATAGCACGTATGGCAGAGACGGACAAGCCTCCTTAGTATATGCTTGGGATTGTTTCTGCACCAGTATGTTTCCATCGCAACGAGAATGGAGCTACTTGGTTCTTAGAAATGGATCCTTGAAATGTTAATTAAATGCTGCTTGTACGAGAAATTACAGTAATGCAATGATCATTACATGGATTAAATTGGCTTGACAAAGGACAATGAACAAACAATACTGAAAAGAATAAGCTGGGGGAAATACAGTTTTAATTGGATTAGATTGTGACTGTTCCAATAACTTGGACTCAAATATTGAGAGCAAATATCTGAAAAATGATATAACTTTATACAAGTGATAGCGCATTAAATTTATTTTGTAATTGAGTGGAAATTTAGGTAAAAAAGCAGATCTTCCTGGAACATAAAACATGTAGAGATTATTATGAATCAAAAAATGCTTAAGTGTGACACCATGAGAATAATCAAACTGAGAGCAAGACAAGATAAAACGCTTGTGGCAAAAATGAAGAATAAGATAATAGAAAATGTCATTGGAAAGGATGTAGCAGCTGAAATGGAACGCTAAAGTCATCTTTTGGCGTATAAATATCAAAAGAACTGCAAAAGTAGCAGAATAGTGACTACAATGCAGACAAAAAAGTTTGAGTGAAATGAAATTGTTGAGATATGAAATGAACAGCTTATGTCAATCCTTATCAATAAAGAAAATCATGCCAGCTCATAGTGAAAAGAAAATGAATTCGGACACTCAAAGGTTATAAATTTTAACGAGATGATATTCAAAAGATTGTCTGGACTTAAAGTTGAGAAGACACCAGAAACACATGAATGGAACGAATGTACTGAGGGAAGTGAGAGTTGAAAGTATAGACTCATTGATCATAATTTTTCAAGACTTCTTAGATCGGTGGTGAAACTCGGAAAAACGCAGGGTAATTTCAGAACCGCTAACTTTAGTAGTGGGTGAACCTCTAGAAATAGCGATTTGGGAAAACATTACTAGTCAATGGGGAAAATGCTTATTAATTAAATTAATTCAACAGAGAGCTGTCAATGGTAAATCATGTATAAATAGTTGCTGGAGGTTTAGAAGTGATCACAAAGTAGATTAATGGCGCTAATGCTGTACATGTGGACTTTCTAATGGATATAATACATCAGAACTGTAGAGCTTGTGGAACAAAGGGAACAGGCATGCAGAAAAATATCTGAAATCAAAGAAAAACAACAATTGTTATTTGGACTGTTTGGGACTAGATAAATGTTTGTAGTAGATTTTTTCAGGAGGAAGGCAGCAGCTCCCTTGTTCTATCTGATATGTATGTTGAGGACTTAGTCATTTTATGGCACATGACTTGATGTCATTAATTTAGATGATAGCAAGCTTGGAAACATTGTGAAAACAGTGTGGAGCTGGAGGAGCACAGCAGGTCAGGCAGCATCAGAGGAGCAGGAATGTTGATGTTTCAGGTCGGGAACACTGTGTTATCTCTGACTCAAGCATCTGCAGTTCTTACTATCTGAGTGAGTTGGAACTTGAAAAGGACACACACAGGTTGAATCAATTGGCAGGCAAGTCGCAGATGAAACTTAATGCAGTGATGTGTGAGATGTTTCATTTTTGAAAAAATAATGGAGGATAACAGGCGTTGCAAGAGCATAATGACCTGGGTACAAATGTATATAAAACACTGAAGGTGGTTCAATAGATTTGTGGAACATGAAATGGAACATTCATTATCCTGGGCTTTAATGATGAAGGCGTAGACTTCAAGTGCAAGGATGTTATCTTAAATCTGTATGGAAAAATTGGTTTAGCCTCAACTGGAGTATTAGATATCTGGACAGAATTAGTGGGGTTGTGATTGATGCACATATCGAATTTGCCGTGAATTTTGGGAAACAGATTTAGGTACATGGAAAACCAAGTATTTGAATCATGAGGAATTTCACGTAGCGAGTTCTCAAGTTTTGGAATGTGCTGCCTCAGAATCTGGTAGAAGCAAATTGAATTAAAGTATTCAAAATGAATTGCATTTGAATGGAAGTACATAAAGGTTTATGAGGAGAAGTGGGGGGATTTTGGAAAAAGTTGAAGTACTCATTCAGAAAGGCAGCACATACTCTGTTATTTAAGAATTATGTGATTCTGTGAACTTCTAGAAATAGTGATTTGGGGAAACATTACTAGTCAGTGGGGAAAATGCTTATTAATTAAATGAATTCAACAGAGAGCTGTCTAAGGTAAATCATTTATAAATAATTCCTGGAGGTTTCAAAAAAGATTGGGCATTTCTTGATTCACTTGTAATGTGGATAAGGAATGTCAGCAGCATTCATAGAAAATCACTGCTGATGCCATCTGTAACATTTTTGTCTACAAATCTACTTGCAGCTTATACAATCAGAGTTGACAATATTACTACCACTGGATATTTTGAAAACTACCAGGTCTTGGTTACTAGACTTCTGAAAATGGGCAGTAAGTCTTGTTTTGAAAAATGTCTTCTTTTAGAACTGAATGCTTCTGTGAAACAGATGTTTAATGAGCATCAGTGATTTAATTACAATCTCAAATCAATATTTTCATCAACCCTAATAATTTTTCAACACCTCGCGTGATAAGAATTTTTCTCCCTTAATATTATTAAAATGTTCATGAACTCTTCTACTATCACCCTTTCACGAAGACCATTCTAAAGTTTCTCAATTCTTTAAAGGTGTGGAAATGGCATTAATTTTTGTAGTAAGTGGAATACTCCTGATTTTAAATAGTTAACCTGAGTTTTATGTTCTCCCATATTGGGAGAGTTCTCGCCAGATCTAGTCTGTTAAGACTCCTTAGGATTTGATAAGTTTCAATCGGGTTGTCCCTTGTTTTTCTGAACTCTAGCAGAATAAACCTCAAACTGCCCGGCTCATAAATGAACATGCCCATTACAAGTCTTAGTCTAGTAAATCTTCTTCATGTGCCTCTGATGTATTTACACACTTTTTAAATAAGGAACCACTACTGTGTACGGAATACCAGAATGGCTTAACCACCACTACCCTGTAGATATAAAGCAGAACTTTTGTATTCATGTCCACTTGCAAAATAAATTAGAATTCTTTTAGCTTTGCTAAATATCTGTTTTACTGCATGCTAACCATTTGCAATACGTGCAGGAGGAAAACTGCATTCCTCAGTATTTAGACCTTTGCAATCACTAAACATACAGATAATACATTTTATTTTTAATTCTTCCTGTCAAAACTGACAAGTTCACATTTTCCACAATCCATATGGTTTTGAAACTTTAAGAATATTATGTCTACCAATTTCCCTTTGTCCACAACATGTGTTTCCTCCTCAACAAAATTCATAAGATTGATCAATCATGGTTGCCCTTTCTGAAATCTGCCTGACTGCCTTCAGCTTATCCAAGCGCCCTGATATCGTTTATTTAATGAAATAGCTTCTTTCATGCTCCCTATGACAGAAACTAAGCTGACCAGCCTAAATGTTTCTGCACCCTTTTCTCCCTGCCTATCACTATAAAGAAGCTACCTCCATTATCTTCCAAACTAATGGAAGAGCCCCTAAATCAGGGAAGTCTTAGAAAATTTAAAACCTTATTAAGTACCTCCACTAAGTACTTCCTTTAAGACCTGAAGATGAAATTCACAGGACCAGGACACTTGGCAGCTCGCAGCTCCCACAAGTTTACTTACTTAGAATCCCTAAAGTGTGGAATTAGGCCCTTCGGCCCAACAAGTCCACACTGACCCTTAGAGCATCCCACCCAGATCCATCCCCCTATAACCCACCTAATCTACACATCCCTGAACACTATGGGCAATTTAGCATAGCTAATCCACCTAGCCTACACATCTTTGGTCTGTGGGAAGAGACCGGAGCACCCGGGGGAAACCCACACAGACAGTGGCCCGAGGGTGGAATTGAACCCAGGCCCCTGGCACTGTGAAGCAGCAGTGCTAACCACTGAGCCACCATGTTGCCCATAATATCAATTACTCAATATCAATTTTCTGCTGATTATGATTTTCTTGAATTATTCCATTTCATTGATTTAATAACGTATTCTTGCATCATGGTTATTATTGTGTATAGTGGAGTCTGTTGTGTGATATTGGTTCAATTCATCCAACATTTCGTATTTTGAACATTAGTTCTCCAATCTGACAAGTAATCTACACTCCATTACAAAACACTGATACAGCTTTAGGCCTCTCTGGGTGTTTTAAAATTAATGGTGGTGATATATATCATACTGGATATTAACACTGCTGTCTTATTCAAGAACGATTCATTCATGGAATTTTATAGTCGTCAGATGCAATTTACAGATATTTAATTACAATATCAATATCCTTTTATTGTCATGCATACTCCATTGTAGGAGTGGAATGAAAAGATTTTACAATGTCTGCCTTGTTATGGCAACATCTTAGGTACAAGTACCTAGGTACAATTCTTGAATACATCAGAGGAATAAAAGTAGGTGCATGACTTAGAGTCTAAAAATAAGTTTAAAAATAGGACATCATTAAGGGGTCAGCATTACACTAAGGTAGGAAATTTCAAATAGACATGACAGTGTAAAGGCTCAGCGCAGGGTCTCTGCACATGGTCTGACCGCCCGTGCCAGACCGAATCCAACAGCCGCCCTGCTCTGCACCAAGCCCCAGATCACTCAGTACTGGCACTCAGCTGCTCCAAGGTAAGTGCCAGGACTGCCTCCCCTGCACTGGTTTCTGCCCGGGACTCGCTGCCTTCATGATGCTCCAGAGCTGCTTCCCCATATGCTACTGTGGGGTTGCTTCCCCACATTGTTCTGGGGTTTGCAGCACACCCTGTTGTACGAGGGCTCGCTGCTGATGGTGTTCTGGGGCTCGCAGCCCACGTGCTGTGCCAGGGCTTAATGTCCCCAAGTAACCCCAAGGCAGGTAACGCAGGATGATGGAATTTGGTGTGGGTACCATTAAGCAGGCACAGTTGTTGTTGTTGTCTGGTCATGTCTTTCTGCAATTCCTAAAGACAATACCGTTCCTTTCCATGGTCTGTGTATCAGATAAGGACGAAGACGTTAAAATCAATGACATCCGACATTTCCTGAAGCGGAGATCCTGTCAGATTCAGCTGAAGAAAGGTGAAGATTATTTTATCATGGGCCAAGATGGGAGAAGCATCGATGAAAGTGGCAAGTAAGTCATGTTTTATGAATTGTCAGCAGACCAAGTCAGATTTTATTGGAGACCAACAGGATATCATAAGAGTTTCATCACTACCATTCTAAAGCTATTAAGAACTGATAAAAGGTGTAGCCACGCTGAAATCATGAGAATCAATTCAATAGAAGTGAAGAGTGAAATAACAAGGTACTTCCTTACTGAGGCAGATACTGAAAGTATTCATAGAAACCATCATAGAACAATACAAAGTGTTGTTGCATTACATGCAGGAAGGTGCTCTAGTTTGAGCTTCTGCACAAAGCAAATATCATGGCCCATTTTCACACAATAGTTATTTGCCAGTAAAATGCTCCAGGAAAGTCCTTCAGTCATGAGGAGGGTTCAACACCTTTCCATTGAGATATTCCTGAACTAAAAGGTCACTAGAATTGCTTCTTCCTCCAAAATGCTATTCTGTTCACTGTGAAGAAGTAGCTAATTCTTGTTTTCATTTGCAGGATTCAGTATTTATTTGATGCTAAATCGTGGATTGAAGAAATTCCATCAGCTGATACCTGTGAGCTTCGGAAATACCGAAGTGCCTGCAAAAGCCTGAATGATTTCATGGACGATCTTGCAAATCGTGGATGCCAGATATAGCCAAACAGAACTTCAAGGCTGACATTTTAAATCCATACTGCTAAATGTAATACAATAATTGTTCTGTATGATAAATTTTAGAAAATTATATCATTTATAAAACTTCAAGTAGTCTTCCTTTCCTAAATTTGTCCTAGTTCATATGCGAGTCAAGATTACAGAAATCTCTTTCGTGGTGCTATCATGAGGCATGTTATAAGAATGTTTTTGTATATCTGTAATCAGCAATATACACTCTCTCTTCTCCAAGGTTCAGCTGGGTTACCTATGATTGAGCCAGTAATATCTGAAACTGTGAGACTGGTACCAGCAAATGGAAGTTGAAAGATATTTAACATGAATACCAAGATTGTAAAACCTGTCTATTAACTCCTTCCTTTCCACAACACAATGCTCCAAATATTCCTTCCAAGTGAAAGCTCCTTTCTCGTTGTATTTCCTTCCATTGCCTGCTCATAACAGAAATTATGACAAGGCGTCTTCCTTGAAGAACTCCGCAGAGCGTCCATTCCTTTTTTTTAAATATAAATGCTTAACTTCTCTTGTACTATTCACCATTACATTGAATGTTCATACAAGCTTGGGGGCAACCAATCTCTGGACTACCCAGGCCAAAAATAACTCCTGACACCCCACAACCTGACAATTCACTTCCCACAAATGCTTTGTTGCTGAACATAGAAGCAACTTCACAGCAACGAGAACAACCAAGGATCCAGCAACTCCCCATTAAACTTAAAATTCCTATTGCCTTGCCCACCTGATATCACACCATCCAAATAAATTCTAATCGGGCTCATGCGAGCAATGCCAGAGTTCCCATGCCCAAGGGTTCAACAGCTTATGTCAAGCCTCATCCATTTACCTGCCACCCAAACACCTCAACCCAACCAGTACCCAAAGCCTCACAAGCTATGAGCAACACAGTGGCTCAGTCGTTAGCACTCCTGTCTCTCAGCAACAGCGACCTGGGTTTGATTCCAGACTTGGTCATACAGTCATAAAGTAATACAACATGGAAACAGGCCCTTGGCCCAAACTGGTCCATGATGACCACGGTGCCCACTCAGCTAGTTTCAGTTGCCAGCATTTGGTTCATATCCCTCTAAACCGTTTCTCATCCATGTACCTGTTTTTAAATGTTGCTATTGTACAACTTTTTCTGGCAGCCCATTCCATATACGCACAACTTTCTGCATGAAGAAGTTGCCCCTCAGGTCCTTCTTAAACCTTTGCCCTCTCACCTTAAACCTATGCCCTCTAGTTTTCAAACCCCCATCCCTGAGGGAAAGACTATATGCATTCATCCTATCCATGCCCCACATCATTTTATACAGCTTGATAAGGTCACCCCTCATTCTCCTACATTCCAAGAGAAAGTCCTAACCTGACCAACCTCTCCCTATAACTCAGGCTTGCCAGCCCTGGCAACGTCCTTATAAATCTGCTTTACACACTTTCCAGTTTAACCATGTTCTTCCTATAACAGGGTGATCAAAACTATACACAATACTCCAAGTGTGGCCTCACCAATGACTTGTACAACAGTAGCATATCATCCCAACTCAAATTCACAAAGCCTCGAACGATGAAGGCCAGCATGCTAAATGCCACTTTCAACAAACTGCGTACTTGTACTGCTAAGTCCCTCTGTTCCACAGCACTCCTCAGGACCTTACCATTTACTATATAAGTGTTACCTTGCTTTGACTTTCCAAAATGCAACACCTCTCACTTATCTGTATTGAATTGTATTTGCCTATTCTCAGCCCACTTCCCCACTTGATCAAGATCCATCTGTAATTTTTGATAAGCTTTCAATGATACCTCATAATTTTGTATCATCCGCAAACGTACTAGTCATGCCTTGCACATTCACATCCAGACTATTTATGTGAAAAAACAAATAACAAAGGTCCCAGCACCGACCCCTGTGGCACACCACGAGTCACAGGCCTCCAGTCCAAGAAACAACCTTCAACTATCACTCTCTGCTTCCTACCATTGAGCCAATTTTGAATCCAATTAGCTAGCTCTCCCTGGATCCCATGCAACCTAACATTCATGACTAGCCTGCCATGTGGGACCTTGTCAAATGTATTACTAAAGTCCATATAGACAACACCCATTGCCCTACCCTTATCCATCATCTTGGTAACCTCTTTAAAAAAGACTCTAAATGGTTTGTCAAACATGACTTGCACGCACAAATCCATGCTGACTGTCCCTCCCCAGACCTTGACTATCCAAGTGTTGGTTGATCCTGTCCCTCAGTATTTTCTTGAACAACTTGCCTCCCACTGATGTCAGGCTCACTGGCCTGTAGTTTCCTGGCTTGTCTTTACTACCTTTCTTAAGCAATGGAACAAAATTAGCCAACTTCCAGTCTTCTGGAACTTCTCTAGTGACTAAAGATGAAGCAAAAACCTTTGCAGGGGCCTCTTTAATTTCTTCTCTAGCCTCCCACAATGTCCAAGGATGGACTTGATCAGGCCCAGGGGACTTATCCATCTTAATGTGCTTTAAGGCTGTAAACACTTCCTCTCTGGTAACGTGTGTGCAGTCCAAAACATTCCCACTTGTTTCCCTTATTTCCTTAGTCTCCATGATTCTCTCCTCAGTGTTTACTGAGGAGAAATATTCATTAAAAATCTCCACCATCTCCTGTGGTTCCACACATAGACAGCCACGCTGATCTTTAAGGGGACCCTATTCTCTCCCTAGCCACCCTCTTGCTCTTAATATAGCCATAGAACCTCTTGGGATTATCTTTAACCTTATCTGCCAGATCCATCTCATACCCTCTTGATCTTCTGATTTCTCTATTGAGTGTGTTACTACACTTTTTAATCATCATCTAAGGATTCACCTGAGCCTGATAGCTTAAACCCAATGGATGCCATTTTTCATTTTCTTAACCACAGCCTCAATATCCCGCATCAGCCAGGGATCCCTAAACCTGCCAGCTTTTCTCTTCACCCTAACAGGGACATACTGTCTCTGGACTCTTGATATCACACTTTAAAAAGCCTCCCATTTTCCAGCTGTTCCTTTTCCTTAAAACAGACTCACCCAATTGATCTCTGCTGGATCCTGCCTAATGGCCCCAAAATTGGCCCTGCTCCAGTTCACCATCTTAACCTGTTCTATCTTATTTCCATAACTGTGTTAAAACTCAGAGTTATGGTCACTGGACCCAAAGTGCTCTCTGACTGACACTTCAGTCACTTGCCTGACCTTGTTTCCTAAGAGGAGGTCCAGTGTTGCACCCTCCTGAATACAGCCCTCTACATATTGATTTAGGAAACTTTCTTGAACACATTTGACAAATTCCACCCTGTCTGGGCCTTTTACACTTTGGGTGGCTCAGTCAATACAAGGGAAATTAAAATGTCCAATCAATATTATTCTATTATTCCTACAGGTATCTGCAATCGGTCTACGCATCTGCTCTGCTAGTACCTGCTGGCTATTTGGGAGTCTGTAATATAGTCCCAACAGTGACCATCTCCTTCTTGTTCCTAAGTTCGAAGCATATGGCCTCATTTGATCACTCCTTAAGAATATCTTCTCTAAGCACACTCCCTTGTCAAAAGTGAGTGTCTGCATGGAGTTTTTATGTTCTTCCCATGCCCATGAGGATTTCCATCAGGTGCTCTGGTTTTTTCCCCTCACAGTCCAAAGATGTGTAGTTTAGGTGAATTGGCCAATTGGCCATGCTAAATTGTCCATAGTGCAGGCTAGGTGGGTATATATGGTTAATGCGGGTCTACAGGGATAGGATAGAGGCCTAGGTCTAGGTTGGATGTTATTTGGAGGGGTGGTTCAGACCCTTGGGCCAAATGGCTTCTTTCCACACTGTAGGGATTCTATGATTCTAGTGATCTCCTGCTTGAGTACACATTACCTTAACTACTCACTCACCTAACAAATAACCACAACCACTTGCTAATCCAGCACTTCCAATCAAAATTACCATAGCCGCTCACCCACCATTCCTCTTGTCCATGACTCTACTTGTCACCTCTTCACTTATCCACATGCTGCCATTATCAGCACGCTGTCCTGGCAAATGTTTGCCAGAGAAGAGTCTTATCAAAAGCTAAATAGGCATGTATCTGGGACTAATCTGGGTCAGTTTTACTACTTTAGTTTGTAAGGAACGACCATTTGGTTCTGTCTTAAAAATTCTGTAAATTAGAAAAGTGTATTAATTAGGGAATAACTGAAACCACCAGGTATAAATCAAAGTCAGTGCCTTTGTAATAGAGTAGATATGCAATAACAATAGGAAATAATAGGATAGGTGACACAAAATAGAATATGAGGAGTGAAATGTTAATGCAAATTAGTAAATAAACAAGTATATAAGACTAAGTCTCAGACATGGTGGTTTAGATTGGCCAACTGGAATGAGTGGCCTGTCATATGTAAGAGTTCATGGAACCTATCAGTGTCCATGATAACCAGGTAGTTCTTTTGCAGGTAGACAGGATGGTGAAGAAGGCGTTTGGCAAACTTGCTTTTGTTGATCAGAGCATTGAGTATGGGAGTTAGGTCTTGATGTTGAGGCTATACAAGACATTGGTGAGACCATTTTTAGAATACCGTGTACAATTCTGGTTGCTCTTCTATAGGAACTACGTTGTTAAATGTGAGAGGGTGCAGAAAAGATTTACAAGGATGTTGCTGAGACTGAAGAGTTTGAGTTACCGGGAGAGGCTGAATAGGTCATGGGTTTTTTCCCTGGAGCATTGGCGGCTGAGGGGTGACCTTATAAAGATTCATAAAATCATGAGAGGCATGGATAAGGTGAATAGCCAAGGTCTTTTTCCTAGGATGGTGGAGTCCAAAACTGGAAGGCATAGGTTCAAGGTGAGAGGGGAACGATTGAAAAAGGACCTGAGAGGCACCTTTCTCATGCAGAGGGTGATGTATGTATGGAATGAGCTGCTAGAAGATGTGGTGTTGTAATTACAACATTGAAGAGGCGTCTTGATAGGTATATGAATAGGAAGGGCCAAATGCTGGCAAATGGGATTAAGTCAGATTTGGGATGTCTGGTTGCACAGATAAATTGTTCTGAACGGATTGTTTCTGTGCTGTATGCCTCTATTGTTCTATGTAGGAAATGATCCCATTATGGAACCTTGAGCTCCGTGTTTCAGGACTCGAACAGTAGCTGAAGGCACTGTGGCTAAAAGCTATGTGGGTACAACATTTCAAGACATGATCACACCACATCTTAAGGGACTAGAGGAAGGAAGTGAATGGTTTAACAATAAGCAGTCTGAGAGAAACAAACAGGTTGTGCAAGAGTCACCTAGGGTCCTGCTCACAAATCAGTATTTTTCCACTTTGGAAGATAATGGGGGCACTTATTCAACAAGGGAGTGCAAGCAGGGTCAGGCCTCTGGTGCTACATTGGACCGATTGCAGAAGGAGAGATAGGGACGGGGATTCAGTAGATAGCGGAACAGACATGCATTTCTGCAGCCACCATCACAAGTCCTGTATGGTATGTCGCTTCCGTGGTGCAGGGTCAAGCATAGCACTGAACGGTGACAGGGCATTCTTTGGTGGGAATGTGAACAGCAAGATGTTGTGAACTACATCCCAAACGCTTATTTTGGAAGGAGGATGTGGACATGAAATCAGAATTTAAGGTGCTAGATGAAAACTTAGCAAGGAGAATCAGAAATATTGTTATCCCTCAACTAACACAAGAAATCTAGAACAGAAATAGGATAAATCAGATGAATGTGTGACTGGAAAGAAATGGTTCAGAATTGTTGGCTTTAGATTCCTGGGACACTGGAACTGGCTCTAGGGAAAATGGCTCATGTACAAGCTGAATGGGTTACACGACTTTTAATGAAGTCCTTGTGGCGCATTTTGCTCATGTTAATGGGAGGGCTGAAAGCTAGAATTCTAGAATTTTACAGTGCAGAAGGAGGCTATTCAATCCATCATGTCTCTACCGACTCCCAAAATAGCTATCTTGCTAGTGCCATTCTCCAGCACTTTCTCTGTAGCCCTCTAAATTCATCCACTTTTTCAATCGGGATTTAGGATTGATGACGGGATAGAAGAGATGAATACCAGGGCTTGGAGAATACTTAGGGGTAAAGCTGGCACTACTATTGAGAAAAGTAATTTAGTTGTACTCAGGAGGAAAGAAAGGAAGTCAGTTAACATGAATGTAAATACACAGAGTACGGTATATAACGTCGGTGAGTTAAAAATGCAGCTTGCAATGTCTAATCATGATGGTGTAGCTGTGACAGAGACTTGTTAAAAGAATGTTGAGATTGTGTGTTAAATACAGTATATGTGTGTATGTGTTGATGAGAAAGATGGAAATGGAAGAGGGGTAGCAGTATTTGTTAAGGAATGAACCATGCAGAAGGAAATTGTCTCAGGGGATCTAGGACACAGTCAATTTGGCTACAGCTATGGATTAGATGCTCAGTGTAGCTTATAGACTGCAAACCAGTGAAAGGATGTAGATGGACAAAGTTTCAGTGAAATTGCAGAGAAATGCCAACATTAGAGAGTAGTTATAATTGGGGACTTAAATCATCCATAAAAAAGACTGGAGTTCTGGGAGTATAAGAGAGGGGAAAGTGTTCCTAGATTGTGTTCAGGAGAGTTTCCTACAGCACTATGTGTCCAGTCCAACAAGGAAGGATAAGTTGTTGCACCGGATTCTTGGGAATGATGTGGGCCAAGTGGATCAAACATCTACGAGGTAACATGTCCCAGAATGGTGTTAGAGAATGGCATGTAACGATTGGAGAGTAGGGAAAAGAAACTAGCGGAGAGTTGACTTTAAAAGGGCACGAATGGTGCTGAGCATGATTGATTGCAATAAGAGTTCAATGGAAAAGAAAACAGTAACTAACCAATGGGTCACCTTGAAAAAGCAGATTGATGAGATATATAATCAAGATATATTTCTTCTCATGGAAAAGATAAAACAAACAAATCCAAAGTTTCCTGGATGACAGGTAGAAATTCAAATAAGAAAGTAAAAGTGTGCTCATTCCAAGCGTAAGATACAAAATACAATAGAGAATCCTGGAGAATGGCTAAAGTTTGGTTGGGGGTTAGTGGGCATGCTTTCATACATCAACTAAAAGAAGCAAAAAGGAACTAAAGGAAAAGATTAGAAGCTAACATAAAGTGGAATTTCAGTCTTCTTTTGGCATACAAAAATTAGAGAGAGGTGCAATAGAGGAGTGGGCTGATCAGAGACCAAATGCAGGTAGGAACATAGCCAGGGGACTTAATGAATACCTTGTATCTGTCTTTACAAGAAGAGAAGATGCTACTCAAGACCATGGCAATAGAGAAAGAAACTGTCATCAGAAGTATTCAGGAATAATAAGGAAAAAGCCTTGGTTTGATTGATGGCACTTCACATTGATAAGGCCCTGTGGACGGTTGAGATGCATCCAAAAGAATTGAAAAAACTGAGGGTAGAAGCTTTAGAGGCGCTGACTATAACCTTTCAGTTTTCCCAGGACTCAGGGAATGTGTCAGAAGACTGGAGGATTACAAACATTATGGCCTTGTTCAAGAAAATTTGTAATGATAGTCTGAGCAATTATAGACCAGTCAGTTTAACGTTGGTTAAAAATTATAATGAAACAAATTTGGTTAATTAGAAAGAGTGAGCACAGATTTCTAAAGGTAAAATCATGTCTATATAATTGTGGCTTCTCTAACTCTACTAAAGGTAACAGGAAGGGTCAATGAAGTAACACTGTTGAAGTGGTATACATGAATTTCCAGAAGGCATATGAATCAGTGTTCAGAATAGATGTATTGGGGATTTTTATAGGTCATGGTACGAAAGGGGCAATAGCTGCATAAATGCAAAAACTGGCCGTGTGTTGGGAAAAAGATCAGATAGTAAAGCTCAAAAGTTGTTTTAGTTTAGGCAGGCAGAAGATTTATAGTAGAGTTCCCCACGAGTCGGTATTGGAGCCCTTTCTTCTCCTGATATATACCAATGATCTTAACATGGTATGTAGGAGACGATCTCAAAGTTTGCAGATGATACTAAACTTACATGACTGTGGCGAAGACAGTGTGGAACTCCAAAAGGATATTGATGATTTTGTGAAGTGGTCAGATAGGAGGCAGAAGAGGCTCAATGCAAAGAAGTAGGAGGTGGTACACATTGGCCTTAATGACGACTTCTCAGAAATGTCATCTTTACAAGCCTTAGATGTCATGTTTACGAATTCCATTCTGTTGACACATCCTTCAGCATTTCTTGCAGAGGAATATTTACTGAAAGCCTTTATCTATATCATTGCAGAAATACAGAATGTACTTGAACAGCGAATTAAATTTTATTAAAGTTGACAACACAAATGTAAGTTTCAGGATTCAAAAGTACACCATAACTCCATGACAATAGCATTGACTATATTCCGTTTTTCGAAACCACAGTAACTATCCTCCAAATTGCGAATTAAAAAATTACATATGTTGCCTGAACACAAGCTCATATATCATCGTTAGTTCACATAATGTATACAATTTTAGAGCTCAGAAGAAGCTATTGAGAAGACACGCGAATTTCAGCATTAGAAAAATCACGCACCTGACACTTTGTCAGCTTGAAAACTGGATGCATATTTCCTATTTTCTTTTTGCAAAGTCATTAAATGCACATTTTCCTCCATAAATACACTTGGAATTTCTTTAGTTCCCCATGACAGTGAAATGACCAGATTCAAAATCGGGGCTTTTTATACTTCAGCTTTTGGCCAGACCATCAATGAATGGCTGTGATTGCCAGATTTCCCTCCATCTCAGTCCAGCATCAACACACAAATTTATACTCCCCTGTAGTTTTTTTTGCCCCTGTTGTTGGAATGTGTGTTTCGCTAGCTAGGGCAGTATTTATTGCTGGTTGATAAATTATTCTTAAAACAAATTTTGAGTCACCAATATTCCTGCTGGTCTGGATTTCTGTCTAGGTCAGACCAAGGAATGATGGCAAATTTATTTCCTTAAGGTCAGCCAAATGCTCCATTCCTTCTGTCAATCAGCAGTGATTCCATGATTTGATTTTATAAAAAATTATTGAATGCAAACTGTACCATTGCTTATGGAACTCAAGTCCTCAGAATATTTGCCTAGGAGATTGAGTTACTAGTTCAGTAACATTGCCACTACCCTAACTAGGTGTGTAATTTTCAACACCATGAACTATCATTCCTGAAGCCTCTTCACTGCAGCTTTTGGCGTTGTTTAGCAATTGATCTGCCAGTGAGAATGAGCCACGTACCAATTATAGGTGGTGTCACCAGAAGATTACCACTCTGCTCAGCTATCACAAACATCTTTGTCAGGCTCCATGAGAGAAATGTCTTGGGAGAATGATACCTGCCTTCCTGTATTTTTCATACTTATGATGTGTAGATGATAGCTTTGTTAGATATGTGTCAGTGTGTAAAAATTTCCTTAGGAGACCTAATGGGCCCCCGACTGAACTCTTCACATTTGAAATGAAGTCATCACTAAAGCCCCCGTCCCATAATGTGCGAGTTGCGAATCAGCGCTTGGTCTCTACTAATCTACTAATGGGGAAGACAATGGCCTCGCAGTATTATCGCTGGACTGTTAATCCAGAGACCCAGATAACGTTCTAAAGCCCAGGTTCGAATCCAGATGGTGGAGTTGGAATTCAATAAATATCTGGAATTAAAGGTCTAATGACGACCATGAATCCATTGTCCATTGTCGGGAAAAACCCATATGGTTCACTAATGTCCTTTAGGGAAGGAAACTGACATCCTTACCCAGTCTGGCCTACATGTGACTCCAGACCTACAGCAATGTAGTTGACTCTGAACTGCCCTCTGGGCAATTAGGGATGGGCAATAAATGCTGCCTAGCCAGTGATGGCTTCATCCTGTTAATGAATAAAAAAAAAACTGCAAACCTACCTTCAATTTTCAGTATAGGCATGTAGATCCTTGTTGCGACCCAATATTGTAATATTGACCTTGTGAATCTGGAGATATTTGTTATCCTTGGAAGCTTGATGAACATCAAATGTATCCTGCCATAAACTGGCCTCCGTGATGAACTAACTTTCACTCTATAGCATGCAAACTCATGAAGAAGCCAACACTCCAAGACTGGGCTGTAATAAGCCCTGATAACTGTGGAAGGATAAGGTACATCAGGGCATGTAACAGCATATGGAACTGTTCAGCTTGTACACAGCAGCAACACGAGTGGTGTTTGCCACCAGCAGAATACTGCAACTTAAAATAAAATGTACTGCCTGTTACGTAATGATTAACGCGTTGTATGGATTTCAGTGCCCCTGTGATGCCAGGCCTGAAGGTGATATGTCTCGAAGACTGACGGATCTAATCAAACCGTGTTTTCTTTCGGTTGTTCGCAACCGGCATGTTACTGATAGTACACCAACAGCCCATGTTCACCAAATTCGATAGACATTGTCAAATATTAGACCTGATTGAGTGATAGAATAACATTTACTTAAAACTCTTTATTGAGTTGGGAATGGTGCTAATGGTTCACTTAAGAGTGAACTTCGGTTAGCAGTATGTCACAGCAATGCGTACTGAAAGCCACAAATTTAATAAACATGTTTTCATGCTATGAGAATAGAAACAACATGTACATTTACTGAACAAAAACAAAGTTGCTGGAAAAGCTCAGCAGGTCTGGCAGCATCTGTGAAGGAGAAACAGAGTTAACGTTTCGTGTCCGGTGCCCCTTCCTCAGAGCATTTACTGTTTTACATTTACTGACCTTGCTTCAAATTGACAGTAAAACAGGTAACAAAAATTCACCGACTGATTCCTCAGAGTTATTCCTTAAACAATCGTGGTCACCTTGCCTGCTTTGAATTTAAACAAAACTTGGCATTTGATTGTCCATCGGCATCTAACAGTACCATTTTCTACAATAACACATCAACCACTTAGTTCAGTTCACAGTCAATCAGCCTGCTTCTCTTAACATATACATTGTTTCCATTTAGTACTTTCCCTTGGATTAACCCATACGAGTGCAAATTTAGAAAAAAAAACTATACATTGCATCTTATTCAGCATCATTTCATTTTTGCTTTAGCACCAACTATTCATGTTGATGTGTTGCTAGGATTAGCAGAGCAGTGTACATAAATTTCATCAAGGAGATGTAGCCAAAAAAACCTGATTGCTGTTAAAGAAATAGCTGGTAAACTGAGCAATTGCAAGAACACATTAATTACAATCATGAGTAGATCAGTACTTCGATGAGATTAAAATGTTACGCTGTGGAATTTGGGAATTAGTTTTAACAAGAAAATACAGGGATACAGTATAGGGATATGCTATAATATAAACTCAATTGAATATGTCTGTGTTTACATGTAGGTATACATAATACGTATGTGTCGGCATATACTATATGATAAATTTCGATTTATGTTTACATATAAAATATATGTGCATCTTATAATTTCTAATTGATACATGTTGTCACAAGAATATTTGAAGTTCAAGGTGTTTTGAGATCACCATCATGAAGTCTTTCGATTGCGGACTCAACAGCAACATGGCTTGGACTGAGTTCAATGGTTGACCTGTCAGATTCCATATTGAGCTCATGCAAATGACAGGGAATGAAAGTATTGTCTTCTTACACATGCATCCATTCCTTAACTGAAACTCCGAGAAATTCATTTTGCTGTACTTTTTCAAATGAAGTATACTCATTCTATGCTTGCTGAAAAGAAACAGCCTGCAATGCCCCAATCTATGGGTGAGCTTTATTTTAATTATAACAAATGAATTTCCTTGCTGAGGATCCTGTGATAAAACTCACCTAGCCCTGGGGACTTATCTACTTTAATATTTTTCAAGAACCGTTCTTAATATCTGTAGCATCTTAAAACTGCCAAAAGTAGCACAACAATGGATCTTGTTACACTGTCCTTGGGGTTTTGTCCACACTCTTTTGGCCAGAATAATGTGTATGATAGAGAATTGAGCAGAATGATTAACAAAAAAGTAGAGCAAAGCCAGAAATACACTCACCACATGGGCAAAGTGTAGATGTTTAATTTTGTATTACAGGATAATAGTGCAACTTCAATTATTTCCAAAAGTCATAACTAAGTTAACATAGGACATTTTGAAAAATTCCAAAGAAATGTATCACTGTTAGCACTGCTGCTGCAGTTTTCTTGGTACCACATTTAGTTATGGGAACACGATGACCTGAGAATTCTCCTCTGAGTGACTCATTATCCTGACCTTGAAAAATATTACTGTTTCTTCACTGTTGCTGGTTGAAAATCCTGGAATTCTCAGCCTAAGGACATTATGGGTTAACCTATAGTAAATGCAATGGTGAAAAAAGGCAGCTAGGGACGGGTAATAAATGCTGGTGAGCCAGTGACATACACATACAATGAGTGAACAGGAAAAGCAGTTATAGAGTCTTAGGCCATTACCGGATGGATAAGGAATGTTCAGCCTATCTGTCCTGACCAGTCAGAATGTATTTTTACCCTATTTCTCAAAATGAACGTATGAACGAGGGACAAGAGTAGACTACTTTGCCTTCAGGCCTGTTTTTTTTATTCACTTATGGACCATGGGTGCTACTGGCTGACCAACATTTATTGTGCATTCCTATTGCCTTTGTGAAGGTGGTGGCGAGCTGCTTCTTGAACCGCTACATTACACATGCTAGAGGTTGACCTTTAATGTCCTTAAGGGAGTGAAGTCTAGGATTCTAATTCAGTGACAGTGAAGGAACAGAGATATATTTCCAAGTGAGGGTGGTGACTGGCTTGGAGGAGTACTTTGGTGGTACACCTTTGCTGTTGCCATTGTCCTTCTAGGTGGAAGTGGTTCTGGGTTTGGAAGGTGCTATCTAAGGAACCTTTGTAGCCTTCGACCCACCTTTGTAGCCATTGTATTTATATGGCAAGTCCAGTTTCTGGTCAATGGTAATCCCAATGTTGATGATTATGGTGGATTCAGTGATGGTAATACCACTGAATGTCAAGCGACGGTGGTTAGGATATTTCTTATTGGAGATGGATGCTACCTGCCATTTCTGTGGTGTGAATGTTACTTATCACTTGTCAGCCCAAGCTTGAATATTGCTATGTTGCATTTGAACATGGATTGCTTTAGCATCTGGGGAGTCATGAATGGTGCTGAACATTGTGCATCTGTAGCTGGCAGATTGTTAAGGATGGAGTCAAGTATGTTTTCCCCATCTTGTTAGTTCTCTCACCACCTGCTGCAAACACAGTCCAGCAGCTATGTCCTTTAGAATCCAATCAGCTTGATCAGTAATGTTGATGCTGAGACACTCCTGATGGCAGGCATTGAAATTCCCACCAAAAGTATATTTTGTGCCCTTGCCACCTTCAGTGCTTCATCCAAGTGCTGTTCAACATGGAAGAGTAGTGATTCATCAGCCGATGGAGGATGATTTTCTTGCCCATGTTTAACCTGAAGACATGAGACTTTGTGGGATGCAGAGTCAATGTTGAGGACTCCTAGGGCAGCTCCTTCCTGACAATATACCTGCCACTTCTACTGTGTCCGTCCTGCCTGTGGGACAGGACATTACCAGAGATAGTGGTGGTGGTGTCTGGGACATTGTCTTTAAGGTATGATTGCATGCTTATGACTATGTCAAGCTGCTGTTTGACTCACTATTCTCGCATTAGCCCCCAGATGTTAGTAGGGAGGACTTTGCAAGTTTGACACCGCTGTTTCTGCCATTGCCTTCTACAGTTGATGCCAGATGGTCTGTCCAGTTTCACTTCTTTGTTGAGACTTTGTGGCAGTTAATACAACTGAGTGGCATGCCCTGCCATTTCAGCGGGCAGTTGAGAGTCAACCACATTGCTATACATTTGGATTCACATGAGAATGGCAGACTTTCTCGTCTGAAGGACATTAGTGAGCCAGATTTTTTTCCCAACAATTCTTAATTCAAAATGTTTAAAAATTGAGTTCATATTCACCATCTCCACTTGCAGGATTTGAACCTGGATCCCAAGAACATTAGCTGAGCTTCTGAATTAATAGCCAGGCAATAATACTACTAGACCGTTGCCTCCCTTGCTCTGCCATTGTGTAAGGTCATGGCTGATCTGAGTTTATCCTCAGCTCTACATTCCTGTATGTACTCTTTCATCCCCTTAGTGGCAAGGTGGCTCAGTGGTTAGCACTGCTGCCTCACAGTACCAGGGATGCAGGTTTGGTTCCACCCCTTATCCACTGCCTTTTGGTGAAGGGAATTCCAAAGACACAACTGTCTGAGAGAAAAATAAAATGTTTCCATGTTTCTGTTTAATTGGATGACTCCTTATTTATAACTATTGTTCCTAGTTCTGGATTCTACTGCAATATGAAGTATGCTTTCAATATCATCTGGTGAAGTTCACCATGATCTTGTATGTTTCAATTAAGTCACGTCTGACTCTTCTAAAGTGCAAACCGAAGTCCCCATCTGCTTCAAGACGACCACCATCATCCCTGTACCCAAGAATACATGCAATGTGCCTTAATGACTACCGCCCAATGGCTCTGACCTCAATAATCATGAAGTGCTTCGAGAGGCTGGTCATGGCCCACACTAACTCCAGTCTCCCAACCTGCCTTGATCCCCTTCAGTTTCCCCTTCTGTTTCTTAATGTCAGTAAAACTAAAGAACTGATCATTGACTTCAGAAAGAAAGGAGGAGAACATGACCCCATCTACATCTTCGGAACTGTGGTTGAGAGGGTGAAGAGCATCAAGTTCCTCAGAGTGACGATAACTGGTGACATGTCCTGGACTTCCCACGTAGATGCGACAGTCAAGAGGGCACAACGCCTCTTCTTCCTCAGGCGGCTCAGGAAATTTGGCATGTCCAGAAGGTCCCTCACTAACTTCTACAGATGCACCATAGAAAGCACACTGTCCGGGTGCATAACGGCCTGGTGCGGCAACAGCTCTGCCCAGGACTGTAAGAAACTACAGAAGGTTGTGTGCACAGCCCAGACAACAGAAACCAACCTTCCATCCATGGACTCCAAACACGCTGCCTGCTGCCGCGGAAAGGCTGCCAACATCATCAAAGACCCATCACACCGTGGTCATGATCTCCTACAACCGAGATTCACTTGGGACTCCAGCCCTTAACATTGTGCAAGACCTGAGTCAGGCTGAGAACATACACTGGGGAACTGTTGCAGATTAAGACTGTGACATTGGTTCTAGTCTCCTATGAGAAGCAGTTGGTGTAGCAACCACAGATGGTAGTAAGAGGTTGGCCCCAAGCCTATTGGGGCAGAACTGGTTGAGAAAGATTCACCTTGATTTGCTCAACATTTTTCAATTAGAAAATGGCTGCCTCAGTGAAGTCCTGGACCCAGGAGATTTTCAGGGAGGGCTTGGGATTACCAAAGGGGCCAAAGCCACTTTACATGTTGACCAGGAAGCAATTCTACGATTTTACAAGGCCTGCCCAATGCCATTTGCCTTGTGGGCAAAAGTACAGGAGGAAATCAGGAGGCTGGAGATTGAAAGAGTCACCAAACCGGTGCAGTTTGCAGAATGGGCAGCACTAGTCATACTGATTGTGAAACCGGACGGCCTGGTTCACCTTTGTGGGGATTTTAAACAAACGGTTAACTGCTTTTTGCAGCTGGATAAATACCCAATCTGTCACATGGAGGTTTTGTTCGCAAAGTTGGCGGGCGGGGGGGTGGGTTGCTGTCCTTTACAAAACTGCATATGAACCACACCATCCTCAACTGCAACTGGATGAGGTGTCCCAGACGTATGCCAATATTAACACCTTTTGTGTGAAAAACTTGCCTCACACATTTCATTTAAACTCCTCCCCACTCACACCTTGTATCTGTATCCCTTAGTAATTGACCCCTCCACCCTGGGGAAAAGGCCTCATACTTTACACTCTATCCATGGGATTCTCCTTAATCCTTTTTGATACCCCAGGTTTCCATTTATCTGGATGATATTCTAAAAACCGGGAAGACCAATAAGGAGCACTTGGAGGACTTGGATGTTGTGCTCAATCATTTCTCCCAGGTGGGCATACGTCCTGGGAAGAATGTGGGTTCCAGGTGCCTAAGTGACCTACTTGGGCTACAGGGTCAACAAAACCAGGTTACACCTGTTGGAAGATAACATGAGGGTGATCAAAGGTGGCCCAGCTTCCATGTCTGTAATGGAATTTAGGTCTTTACTTAGGTTAGTGAATTATTATGGAAAATTCATACATAACCTGGCCTCCATCTTGGCACCTTTACACCTGCTACTGAAGAAGGGTCAGCCTTGGAAATGTTCACGTAGCCAAGAAGTAGCCTTTAAGGAAATGAGAAACCAGCTATCATCATGTAAGTTGTTGGCCCACTACGATCCGAGATGAGAGGTGCTGCTGACATGCGATGCCTCCCCATAAGCGTTGGGGTAGCGTTGGCTCTCCGGTCGCCCAATGGAGAGGAACACCCAATAGCGTATGCTTCCTGGACTTTGGCTGATGCCAAACGCAAATATTTGCAGATAGAGAACGAAGGCTTGATGGTCATCTTTGGTGTGAGGATGTTTGACCAAGACCTTTAATGATGGGAACATGTCACAGTAACAGATCACAAACCCATGCTAGGACTACTGAAGGAAGACAGGTGGTGCTGCCCATAACTTCTGGTAGAATTCAGCATTGGGCTTATTCTCAGTGTGTGCAAGTGCAAGTTAGAATGACATCCAAGAAGCCAAGTGGCTCATACAGATGCCTCAAGCCAGATACTGGAAGAGTCTGTTCTGGTTTTAAACATCCTGGACATCCTTCCAGTCACCGTTGACAATATCCAACTGTGGACACAAAAGATCATGTCCTAAAACAGCTGGTGGTAATGGTGGAAACAGAAGGGCCATCACAACCTGGTTTGAAACCTTTCTGGACTCGGTGAGACCAAGTCACCATAGAGGATAGCATATTCCTGTAGGCAGCAAAGGTGATTGTCCTAAGTAAGGACGTTGGCTGTACTCCATCAGTGTCATCCTGGGGTTTCCAAGATGAAAATGCTAGCAAGAAGCAATGGCTGGTGGCTAGGGTTGGAAACCGACATAGCTGCATTGGTGGATCAGTGCCCAGAGTACCAACAAGGGCAAAAATTGCCTCCAGCAGTGCCCCCACATTCACGGGAATGGCCAGGTAAACCCTTGACTCAGAAACATGTCGACTATGCCGGTCCTTTCATGGGCTCAATGTTCCTGGTCATCGTGGATGTCCATGCAAAATGGTTGGACGTGCGTAAAGTTTGTTCAGCAAACACAGGAATGATGATTGAGAAGCTGCAAGCATTGTTCACAATTCGCGGGCTCCTGGAAGCATTGGTCACAGAAAATGGGACATCATTTACCACCAAGGAATTTGAGTATTTCCTAAAGTCGAATGGCTTTAGGCACATAAAGACAGCCCCATATCACCCATCATCCAACGGTCTGGTGGAAAGAGTGATCCAAACGTTGAAGGCAGGTTTAAAGAAGCAGCCTAGAGTGTCACTTGATACCAAATGGTCCGGGTTCCTGTTCGGTTATAGGACCCCCCCTCACTCAACAACAGGGATAGCTCCAGCAGAGTTGCTGATGGGGAGAAGACTCCACACCAGGTTAAGCCTGATATTTTTAGACCAGGAGAGAGGGTGAAATGGCAGCAGGAACACCAGCACCAGCCAGATGCCTCCTCTAAGCGAGAGAGATAATTGAGGTTGTAGATATGCTCGCCAAGCCGGTGGGGTTGGTTTCATCACCCTACTAGGTAACATCGTCAGTGCACCTCCGGTGCTCTGTTACACTTGTTATTTATATGCCTCGGTTTGCTGGGGTGGTTGATATTACTTCTGGTTCTGTTTCTCAGTGGTTTGAGCACAGGGTCTAATTCGATGTGTTTGTTGATGGAATAGCAGGCCTGCTGGAATTCCCTGGCATGTCTCTGTTTGGCTTGTGTGATTATGGATGTGTTGTCCCAGTCGAAATGTGTGTCCCTCGTTGTCTGTGTGTAGTGAGTCAAGTGAGAATTGGTTGTGTCTCTTGGTGGCTAGTTGGTGTTCATGTATCTGTATTGTCAGTTTTCTTCCGGTTTGGCCTATGTAGTGTTTTTCACAGTCCTTGCATGGTATTTTGTATATTACACCAGTTTTGCTGGTTTTGGGTATGGGATCCTTTACGTTCGTCAGTAGCTGTTGTAGGGTGGTTATTGGTTTGTGGGCTACTCTGATATGTCGGGGTTTGAGCAGTCTTGTGGTCATTTCTGAAATGTCCTTGATGTATGGTATGGTGATTAGTCTGGTTGTGTTGTGTCTTCCTGTTGTGGTCTGTCTCAGAGGTAATGGCAGATTGTGCTTTTAAAAACTCCGTATAAGTGCTCCTGTTCTGCTTTACGTAATTCTGGGTTGCTGCAATGTCCTGTGGCTCATTTAACTAATGTCCTGATGCGGCTCTGTTTGTGGGCACTGGGGCTGGTTGTTAGTGTAATTAAGTATTTGGTCCGTATGTGTGGTCTATCCATTTTTGCCAGTCTGAAGTTCCCCATTGTTTTTGCGTTCTACCCTTCCTGGACACAATGGTAGAGCCAGAACGTATTCATGAAGGAGAAAATGATACTTAACAATTAGCTAGGATCTGCTGTGGTAGAGAATTCCACAGCTTGACCACTCTCTGAGTGAAGAAACCCTTGCTCATCTCAGTTGTAATTGGCCCATTCAATATCTGACACTGTGAACCCTGGTTCTAGACTCCCTAACTAGGAGAAACAACTTCCAAATGTCTAGTATTTCTAGCCCTGTCAGAATTGTATATGGTTCAATTAGTTCACCTCAGATGCATATAGACAGGTTAGACTACTGGGCAAATACACGGAAATAATTTTGTAAATATGTGGTTATGCATGTTGAAATGAGGAATTGAGGAGCTATGTATTAACTAAATGAAGAAAAAAAATGTGCAGAAAGCTGTAGCACAGAGGGATTTGAGGTCCCAATGTGAATCAAAGAACAGCTTGCATAGATGTTAATATGCAATAGGGAAGTCAAGTCAAATGGTGACCTCTATTTCAAAGTAAGTGGACGATATGTGCAGAGAGATACTTCTAAAACTAATAAGACACTTGTTAGGCCACAGTAAGAATACAATGAACACTTTTGGTGCTCTCATCTAAGGAAAGTGATTTTGGCACGGATGCAGTCCAGAGAACGTTCAACAGGTTACTCCAGGATTTGGAGAATTTTCTTTTAATAAGGTGGGGATGCATAGGTTGGGTGTACACATACTGGGGTTCAGGTAAATGAGAGGTGAACCTATCTCTAGAAATATACATGATCCTGAAGGGCCTTGTTTGGATAGATACTGAGCAATCGTATCCCATCGTGGGAGAATCAGTAACTAGTGGAAATAATCCCCTAGAAAGAGCTTTTAGAAATTTAGGGAGGAGATGAGGAGGACTATCTTCTGTCAGATGATAATATGTCTTTGGAATTCTTCACCAGAGGTGAAGATGTTGGTCTTTATCGTCCCGGTAAAGCACAGCAGGTCAGACAGCATCCAAGGAGCAAGAAAGTCAACATTTTGGCCTGAAACCCTTCAACAGTCCAGACAAAGGGTTTTGGCCTGAAATGTTGACTTTCCTGCTCCTCGGATGCTGTCTGACCTGCTGTGCTTTACCGGCCCCACACCTATAGATCTCAGCTGTGTCGGTGTTGAAACACTATGTTGATGTCATCTCTGCAATTCTGCTGTCCAATCAATTGAACTAGTTATCCCCTATTGGAAGTATTAGAAGAAATTAGAAATGGAAATAAACACCAGACAATGATCTATTGTGCAAGTACGTAAAGGAAAAATGGCTAACCTGCATATTGGTTCATTAGATGTCAAGCGTGGAAAATTAATGATGGCTAAATAAGGGAATATAAGATTCTCCCAATAAATGTTAGGTATCTATTTTAAACAGTAGAAGACATAAAACATCTCAGGATTGTTAAACATTGAGGAGGTAAAAGAGAGGGAGAAAATTAACAGCATCATTACCACATTAGAAAAAAGCCCACCCCAATAACTTGACTCCTTGGTCTTAAAATAAGCCTCTGCAGACATGGTGAAAGCTGCATTTGTAATCTTGCAATGATCTCTGGCTTCTACCATCTGCAGTCTTTATTGTCTCCTACACAGCTGGGGTTAGTATTGAATCATAGAATCTTCACAGGTCAGAAAGAAGCCATTCAGCCCATCAAGTCTGCATGATCCTCTGAATAACATCCCAGCCAGACCCACCCTAGCGCCATTACCCCACAGTTAACATGGCTAACCCAAATAGCCTACACATCCCTATGAACCACAGGGCAATTTAGCTTGGCCAATCCACCTAGCCTGCATATCTTTAGACCATGGGAGGACACCTGAGCACCTGGAGGAAATCCACACAGACACAGGGAGAAAATGCAAACTGGATTCAAAGCCAGGTCCCTGGCTCTGTGAGACAGTTGTGTTAACCACTGAGCCACTATACTCTCCTTCCGATCCTCTTGCCCTGCCTGAGGTTAAATCACCACCAGTCGTCTTTTTATTGAGACAGCAGTCCTCTGGTTCAGTTCAATAGCAACTTCACTTTTTTACCTTAGTCACAGTAAGACAAAGAGAATAAATTGTGGAGGTGATGGCCTAGTGGTATTATTGCTGGACTGTTGACCCTGATAACGATCCAGGTTCAAATCCCACCATGGCAGATAGTGGAATTTAAATTCAATACAATATCTGGAATTAAGAACCTAATAATGATTGTAAACCCATTGTTGATTGTCAGGAAAAACCCATCTGACTCACTAATGTCCTTTTAGGGAAGGAAACTGCCATCCTTACCTCGTCTGGCCTACATGTGACTCCAGACCCCACAGCAATGTGGTTGACTCTGGGCAATTAGGGATGGTCGATAAATGCTGCCTGGCCAGTGACACCCTCATCCAGTGAATGAACTTTTTTTAAAATATGAAAGATTAACGGTTTTAATTTCATGCTCTGAACTTGAATCAAATGTAGTTTCCATTCAGACATTCACATGCACAGTAACTTGCCTGTCTTCTTTGTTGGAGACAGCAGCTCATCATTCAAGTGAAATAGCATTTCTTCCTCAAGAAATGTAAGTAATTTCTGCCTTCTCAGCCATACAGGATTGACCTTGTTTAAAATAACCATTTACCAGTTTGAATCTAGCAGACTGCTATGGGGAAAAAAATAACCAGTTCTTCCACTTTATAGAGGTAACAGCACGGAAATAGGCCCTTCAGCCCAACTCATCCATACCAACCTAAACTGAACAAATCCCATTTGGCTGTGTTTGGCCCAGATTCCTCTAAACCTATCTAATCCATGTACCTGTCCAAATATCTTTTAAATGTTAATTGCACCCACCTCTACCACTTCTTCTGGCAACTTGTTCCATGTACGCAACATCCCTTAAATCTTTTCACTCTTGCTGTAAACCTATGCCCTCTAGTTTTAGACTCCCCTGCCCTAAGGAAGAAGATACAGAAGCTTGAGCACATGCACTGATAGGTTCAAGAGCAGCTTCTTCCCTGCTGTTATTAGACTGATGAATGGACTCTCTAACTTCAAAAGCATTGATCTTGTTAATATAGTTTTTGCCTAATGCATGCCCTGTGTGGTGTAACCTGTATGCCTCATTCTGACCAAGTTTTCTCACTCTATGATCTGTATGTCCATGCTCACTATAATCTGCTTGTACTGCTCGCAAACAAAGCTCTGCGCTGTACATGGGTACACATGACGATAAATTAAATCAAATCAAATTAACAGTGTAAGCCTGTTCTTCAAGAAATTTTTACAGTCAGGTTTGATGTTTACTACTAGCTTTCTGTCACTAGTTCTTTCACAACATGCCCTTTCGAGCTATTTTTGACAGTTGTAAAACGAACAACAGGTTGCATTTCAGTTGATTCACATGTGCATAAAATGATAAAGAAGGAGAGAATCATGTCCATTAGTGACTATAGGCAATAATGACATCAGTGGCAATTTGTGCATTAAATTGAGGATTAAGTAGCATTCTAAATGAATACTTTGGGATGGTGTTCACCAGTGAGATGGATGACAGAGACATAACAAGCATGGAGAAGGTCTGAGATACAATTAAAGAAATTAGCATCGAGAAAGAAGAGATTCTGAGTAGTTTAAAAGCTTAAAAGCAGGCATAAAAGAAGATAAATATCAAGGGCTGGATGAAATATGTCTTGTGTTGCTGAATGAGGGAGAAACTAACAAGGGCACTTGCGAAAATTTTCAATTTCTCTGGTCACAGGAGAGGTGCCAAAGGATTGGAGGACAACCATTGTTTGAAAAGGGAGCAGGGCATAAACCAGGTCCAAGCTCTGTGGTGGGAAAACTATTAGAATCAATTCTGAAAGTCAGCATTAATCTGCATTTGGAGAAGTAGGGATTAATAAAGAACATTCAACCTGGTTCTGTTAAGGGGAAATCATGTCTGGCCACTTGACTGAATTTTTTGAGGAGTTGAACAGGTGTGTAGATAAGGGCAATGCATTTGATATCGTCTTATTGGACTTTAGCAAGGCTTTTGATAAGGTCCCATATGGAGGACTTCTAGCATAGGTCAAAGCCCATGGGATCCAAGGAAACTTGGTAAATAAGATCTGCAATTGGATGAGTGGCAGGAAGCACAGCATGATGGATCAGAGGTGCTTTTGTGACATGAAATGACTGAGCCCTGTCTGTCTCCATTGGACACAATGTTGGTTTTTGCTGTTTGTAGATTAAATAAATGATTTTGACAAAAATATAGGAGGGTTGATCAGTAAAGTTTTAGCAAAGATTTGTAGCTCGGGTTGTGGGTGACGTTGTTGATTTGCTCGCCGAGCTGGCTTGTTTTCATTCAGACGTTTTGCCACCTTGCTAGGTAACATCAGTGAGGCCTCGATGAAGCGATGTTATTCTGCTCCGCTTGAATTTATACTGTCCGGTCCGTTATGGTGAGTACTGTCTTTTCCGGTTTTTTCCTGTATAGGTTTGTATATGGAGTCCAATTCTATGTGTCTGTTGATTGCATTACGGGTTGAGAACCATACCTCTATGAATTCCCGTGCATGTCTATGTTTGACTTGGGCCACAATAGTTATCTTGTCCCAGTTAAACTAATGGCCTTCATTGTCCGAGTGTACTGATATTAAGGAAAGTTTGTCGTGTCGTTTTGCTGCCAGCTGATGTTCGTGTATTCTGATGGCTAGTTTCCTTCCTGTCTGTCCAATGTCATGTTTGTGGCAGTCATTGCACAGCATTTTGTAAACTACATTGGTTCTGTATGTTGTGGGAATGAGGCCTTTAATCCTTGCGAAAGTTTGTCGTAGGGTAGCTGTGGGCTAGTCTGCGACCATGATTCCTAGTGGTCGTAGGAGTCTCTTTGTCAGTTCCGATATGTTCTTGATGTAGGGCAGTGTGGCCGGTGTGTTATGGCATATTGTGTCCTCCTGTTGTTCTATTTAGTAGGCACCTGTGGATGAAGTTGCAGGGATATCTGTTCAAAGTGAAGATTTTATATAGATGCTCTTCCTCTTTCCTGCATAGTTCTGGAGTGTTGCAGTGAGTGGTGGCCCATTTAAATTGTGTCTTAATACAGCTTTGTTTGTGGACATTGGGGTGGTTGCTGTGGAAGTTGAGGATTTGGTCAGTGTGGGTTGCTTTTCTGTATAATGAGGTTTGGAACTCCCTATGTTCAACTCTGACATCCAGAAATGGAAGTTGATTGTTGTTTTCTTCTTCTCTCGTGAATTTAATCCCCGTGGAATACGTTGATGAGAAAGTAGTGTGTCTCTCTAGCTTGTTGCGATTTAATAATGACAAATGTGTCATCTCCATACCGGATCCACAGTTAAGGTTGAATGCTGGAGAGGGTGGTGTGTTCTAGTCTTTGCATGAATGCTTCTGCAATGAGTCCTGAAATGAGTAAGCCCATGGGTGTGCCATTGATTTGTTTGTATACTTGACCATTAAAGATGAAGTGTGTGGTGAGGCACAGGTCTAGGAGTTTAAGTAAGTTGTCCTTGCTGACAGAGCTGTTGGTCTGCGTTGCTGCTTCTTCTAGTAATGTAGCCACTGTTTCTTTGGCTAGTGGAATGTCAATTGACACGAATAAAGCTGTAATGTCAAAGGATACCATAATCTCATCGCAGATTTTTATGTTCTTCAGCATATTGAGGAATTCTTGGGTTGCGTGGATGGAATGGGGTGATCCATCAACCTGGTGTTTCATTCTCTGATGTAAGTCCTTAGTCAATTTGGGTGAAGGTTGCCTGGTAGGGAAACAATGGGTCTGAGGGGCATGTCTGGTTTGTCTACTTTAGGAAGTCCATAGAAGCGGGGGGGTGTTTGTGCCTTCTGGTTTCATTCTCATGTCGTCCGTCTTGGTTATCTGTCCTGCATCCTTTAGTCTCTTCACTCTGCAACAAATACACACAAGGATTAAAGACCCCATTCCCACAACATGCAGAACCAACGTGGTTTACAAAGTACCATGCAATGGCTGCCCCAAGCATTACATCGGACAGACAGGAAAGAAACTAGCCATCAGAATACATGAACATCAGCTAGCAGCAAAATGACGCGACAAATTTAGAGATAGTAGGAATTGCCGATGCTGAAGAATCTGAGATAACCAGGTATAGAGTTGGATGAACACAGCAGGCCAAGCAGCATCAGAGGAGCAGGAAAGCTGATGTTAATATCAGTACACTCGGACAATGAAGGCCATCAGTTTAAGTGGGACAATGTAACCATAGTAGCCCAAGCCAAACATAGACACGCATGGGAATTCCTAGAGGTATGGTTCTCAACCCATAATGCAATCAACAAACATATAGAATTGGACCCCATATACAAACCTATAAAGGACAAAACCGGAAATAACACTACTTACCATAACGGACCGGTCGGTATAAATTCCAAGCAGAGTAGAATAACATCGCTTCACCGGACGCTCCGCTGATGATGTTACCTAGCATGGTGACAAAACGTCTGAACAAAAACAAGCCAGCTCGGCGAGCAACGTTGATCAGTAAGTTTGTAGATATTGCAAAAAATGGTGGAGTGGAGTGACGATAGTCTTAGATCATAGGACGGCAAATGTGACGTGATAAAGTTGGGAAGGACAAAAGCCAAGGGAGTACGTGATGATCTTTGGAAGCATCGAAGATCAGTGGGACCTTAGTGTGCAATTACATCAGGTCCTCAATATATCTGGACAAGTTCTTGAAGTGTTTAAGAAGGCACATGGCATGTGTGCATTTATGAGGCAAGGCATAAAATTTAATAGCAAGAAGATTATGCTGGAACTGTATATAACTTTGGCTAGATCATAGCTAGAGTATTATGCGCAGTTCTTTGAATTGTAGAAGAGATGTGCCAGTACTGGAGAAGGTGCAGAGAAGATTCACCAAAGGGTTGACTAGGCCAAAAAGCTTCACTGATGGGGAGAAAGTGGATAGTCTGTGGTTGTTTTCCTTGGATCAGAGGAGATTGAGAAGGGACATGATTAAGAAGTGTAAAATTATGAGGAGCAGAGACAGGGAAAACAGGAAGAAATATTTCCCTTGATGGATGAATCAATGACTGGGGTTATAGATTTAAGATAAGGGACAGAGGTTTAGAGGAGATGTGAGGAAAAGCTTTATCACTCAGAGGGTGGTCGGAATCTTGATCTTGCTACCTGTAGCCAGTCACACTGGGATATTAACAGTTGTATTTCTCTATCTACATTTATGGACTGCAACAGCTCAAGAATGCAGATCAGCACAACCTTGTCAATGTTAATTACAGATAAAGGCTGGCATACCAAATCCAGTGACCAGTCCAATGAATGAATTCTAAAAGAAAAATAATAATCACATGTTGGAAGATTTACAAGGTGGCTTTTGCATATATTGTGGGATCAATGCCTTGAAGTAGCTGTTAAAGTGGGATACAGTCCAAGGTCTCTATATTAGTAATGGTCAGGCATACAAGTGTATGCACTGCTTTTCAGAATCACGTATTTCTTTGATAGACATGCAGTGGAAATTTGAGCTTAATGGGCCTTCATTTCATTTGGTGAACAACAAGTTCAAATAACTTTGTTGCAGAGCATCACGGCCTTCAATTCCAGATGACTTCTTTTTAGCAGAGATTATGCTGTGAATGTACACAGAAATGAATACTCAATAATAATTTTAAGAGGAAATGGAACAAAACTTTTCTTTCTAGTTCCTATGTGGCAGAGGACATGATGTAATTTGAATTCTAGAGGTAGTCAAGCAAAAAGAAAGACCATCTGATCCATGCACATAGAAGATGAATTTTAAAACAAACATTTTAAATAGTAAAATTCAATTCAATGACAAACCAAATTATTGCACAAGCCACATCCAATTCCCCTTAATGTCTATGTAATTGATTCAGTTGGGCAGGGCTTAGCATAGGGAATCTGTAAGCTAATTAAAAAAAGATTGCTGGACATCCCAACCAGCTATCAAGAATCTGGTTGGAAGGTTGAATACCTAATAAGGCATCCTGCTTCTTACGGCAACGACCAACATTGAAAGAGACAATTAAAAACTGCAGATACTGGAATTCTGTGTAAACAGACAGGAGGTTGGAAGAGCACAGCAAAGACTGAAGAAGGGTAATGCCCAAAACGTTGACTTCTCCTTTCCTCCAGATGCTGCCTGGCTTGCTGTGTTGTTCCAGCCTAGACAGCATAGACAGTTACAAAATGTGGGCTCAACGAATCATCAATTTCTGATAATTTTGTGTTTCATTTATAAAAAGTACTGTTGATACCAGAGATTGTGAAGTAGATGACACAAGAACTGATAATTTGTTACGAAAAATTGTCCACAATTCTCATGCTTCCCAGATGGTTCAGACTCTTCCAAAAGCAAATATGTTGTCTCCAGATCAAATTAACATGGTATTAAGAAAATGTGTCAACTCACTTTAAAAAAAAAATGAGGATAGAAACCATTTGTCCATATTGCCAGGCATCTTCGAATTATCGTCCATTTGATTTTGATTTATTGTTATTACATGTACCTAGGTACAGTGAAAAGTTTTTTTTTGTTTTGCATGCGGTGCAGGCAGATCATACCATGCAAAGTGCATAGGGTAATAGAACAGAGCAAGGAATACAATGTTACGGCTGCAGAGAATGTCACAATCAGCAGGGTCAACACTTAATTTGAAATTTGAAAAGTCAATTCAGAAGTTTAACTATGGAGGGTGTGGAGGAAAAGCATTTTTTTATTATTAAATCCCTACAGTGTGGAAACAGGCCCTTCAGCCCAACAAGTCCACATCAACCCTTGGAGCATCCCACCCAGACCCATCCCCCTAATTTACAGACCCCTGAAAACTACGGGCAATTTAGCATGGCCAATCCACCTAGCCTGCACATATTTGGATTGTGGGAGGAAACCCACACAGACACTGGGAGAATGTGCAAACTGCACACAGGCAGTCGCCTGAGGGTGGAATTGAACCTGGGTCCCTGGTGCTGTGAAGCTGTAGTGCTAACCACCATGCTGTTTTTAAATCTGTTTGCCCATGTTTTTAAGCTTTTGTATCTTCTGCCTGATGGAAGAGATTATGAGGGGGGGGGGGGGGGGGGGGGGGGCGGCGCGGGGATGTTAGTGGGAGGGGTCTTTGATTATGTTGGCTGCCTTCCTGAGGCAATGAGAAGTATAAATGGAGTCAATAGATGGGAGAATGGCTTGCAATGATAGACTGGGCAGTGTACGCAACTCTCTGTAGTTTCTTACAGTCCTGAGCAGAGCAGTTACCAAACCAAGCTGTGATCTATCTAGATAGAATTCTTTCTATGGTGCATTGATAAAAATTGGTAAGAGTCTTTACAGACATGCCAAATTTCTAGTCTCCTGAGGAAGTAGAGGCGTTGTTGTGGTTTCTTGACATGCATCAATGTGGGTGGACCAGTTCAGAGACCAGGACAGAATATCACTTGAATGTGCAAGCAGCCCCATGGCACCAGCTTGATTTGCTGTGTCCTCTGATGGGACTTTGAGACACGAGACGACCAAAGCAGGTGCTGTACTGCAGCTTTGAAATGGCAGGTGAGCCTCAGGTGGACAGAGGGAGCGCTTCAGTGATACTCTCAAGGCCTCACTGATGAAGTGCAACATTCCCACAGATACCTGAGAATCACTGGCCTAAGACCGTCCAAAGTGGCAGAACAGCATCCAGGAAGCATCAAGCACCTCCAGATTTGCCATCGGGGGAAAAATGGAAGCCAGGCGAAAATAGTGAAGGAAGTGCACTGTCACACCAATGCCCCACCCACCCTTTCCTGTAACCACCACCTGCCCCAAGTGTAACAGAGCCTGCAGTAGTTGTATCAGTCTGTACAGCCACCTACGGATTCAGCCTGATAGTGGAAAAGAGTCATCCTCAAATATGAGGGGCTGCCACTGATGCTGATGTCCTAGATTTGGAAGGTGCTGTCTAAATCACATAGGAATATTTCCACAGTATACCATGTAGATAGAACACAATGTGTCAGTTGATCCTTCCAGTGTTGGAAAGAGTAGATTTGTGTATGTAAAGCCATTCAAGTGGATTGATTTAATTTGCATAGTGTCAAGCTTCTTAAGTGTTGTTGGAGCTGCACTCAGCCAGGTTAGCATGGAATGCTTCATCTCACTCCTTGTTGGTTTCTTGTAGATTGTAAGCAGACATCATGGAGTGAGAATATAAGGTACTTTGTGTCGCACATTCTTATCCACTGACCTGCTTTTGTTATGACTGTGTGCTTATAAGGCTAGTCTAATTCAATTTCTGGTCAAAGGTTATCCCTAGGCTCTTGTAAATATAGAGTAGAAAGATGGTAGTGGCATTGAATATCAAGCTTAGATCCATTCTTAGTGTGATGTTCATTACCTGAGGATTGTGTGGGACGAACATTGCTTGTCACTTGTCAGCTCAAGCCTACAGCCAAGTCTGGATCTTTCTGCAGTTGCCAGTAGACCACATCACTATTTGAAGAGTAGCTAATTAAATCTACAGTTCTGCCATCACGTGTGATCATCACAAATTCTGACCTTATGATAGAGGGAAGTTCAAAAATGAAGTAGCTGAAGATCACTGTGCCTTGTGCACTACACCAAGGGCTTCCTGCAGAGATATACTGTAGCCAAGATTACCAACCTCCAGCAACAACACTGACAATGATTTTTGATGCTGCTTATTACTCCAACAAGGGGAGAACTACTCCCCTTTCCCATTCCATTGAATTTTCCCTTAGTGATAATGAATCAATTTATAAACAGAATTAAGGATTTGATATGATGAATTGTTGTCACATGTGAAGTAGGGAAAAGTTTTGTTTTGTTTTGCGAGCAGTACAGTCAGATCATAACAAACAAGGATATACAGATCATATGGTGCTTAAACACAGTGAGGCATACAAGGTTATGACTGCACAGAAGGTGCACAAAAGCAAGGTCAATGTTAGATTTGAAATTAGAGAAGTCTATTCAGCAGTCTAATAAGGGCAGGGAAGAAGCTGTTCTTGAACCCATTAATGCATGTGTTCAAGCTTCCGTATCTTCTGTCTGATGGTTAAGGTGAGAAGAAAGTATTACCAGGGTCGGAGGAGTCTTTGATGTTGGCAGGCTTTCTGCAACAATAAGAAGTGTAGATGGATGGGAGGTTGGCTTCTGTGATGATCTGGACTGTGTGCACAACCTTCTGCAGTTTCTCATGGTGCTGGGCAGAATAGTTGCTGTTACGCACCTGGATAGTATGCTTTCTATGGTGCGTCTGTAAAATTTGGTGAGGGTCCTTATGGACATGTCAAATTTTTTAAGCCTCCTGAGGGAGAAAAGGTGTTGTTGTGCCTTCTTGACCATTGCATCTATGTGGGACTCCTGGTTATTTGTTGTTGGTTATCGTCACACTTAGGATCTTGACACTCTTTACCCTTCCACCTCAGCTCCATTGATATAGATAGGGGTGTGTCCACCTCCTTTCTTCCTGAAGTCAATGATCAGTTCTTTTGTTTTGCTGGCATTAATTGAGAGAGTGCTATCATTGCTCCATGACACCAAGCACTCTATCTCCGTCCTAAATTCCAACTCATCATTCTTTGATATCCAGCCTACAATAGTGGTGTCATCAGGAAACTTGTAGGATGACATTCATGTGGAATTTGGCTACACAGTCGTGGGTATACAGAGAGCTCAGTAGAGGGCTTAGTATGCATCCTTGTGGGGCACCAGTGTTGAGGATTATCATGGAGGAACACAATGTAAGCAATGGACATTTATTTTATACACAGGCTAATATAGACAGGATGGCTTAAAAGTTGTTTTGCATGCTTGCCTTCGTTGCTCAGTCCTTTGAGTATAGGAGTGGGACATTTATGTTGAGGTTGAACAGGATATTGGTGAGGCCTCTTCTGGAATACTGTGTCCAATTCTGGTCGCCCTGTTATAGGAAGGATATCGAGCTAGAGAGGGTTCAGAAGAGATTTGCCAGCATGTTACTGGGTTTGGAATGTTTGTGTTATAAAGAAAGGCTGGATAGGTGGGGACTTTTTTCACTGGAGTGTAGGAGGTTGAGAGGTGACCTGATAGAAGTTTATAAAATAATGAGAGGTATAGATAGAGTTGGTGGTTGTCTGTTCCCTAAGTGGGGAATTTCAAGACTTGGGGACACATTTTTAAGATGAGAGGAGAGAGATTTTAAAAATGACATGAGGCAAATATTTTAAACAGAGGATTGTTCACATGTGGAATGAACTTCCTGATGAAGTGGTGAATGTGGATACAATTACAACATTTAAAAGGCATTTGGATGGATACATGAATACAAAAGATTTGGAGGGATAAGGCCCAGGGGCATGCAGATGGGGCTAGTTTAGTTTGGGATTATGTTCGGCATGGACTGGTTAGACTGAAGAATCTGTTTCCATGTTGTATGACTCTATATCATATTTCACATCATAACTATAGTGTTATGTCACAAAAAATGAATGAAATTTCAGATTTGCACATGCCTAAGCTTCTTAGAAGTTAAATTACAAGTGAGGGAGCAAATTGTCCTTATCATTATTTATTACTCTTCTACTTCTCTACCCAGCCTCTACATCTAAGAAGAGAAACCAATGTTGCAGTGCCATCTTTGTCAGATTTAACAAGTTCTTTGGTTGAGGCTATAGTCTACTTCATGTAAAGTATATATCTTCGAAAGCAAAGCTTAAGACATATTATTGTTGTTACATACATCTAATATGTCAATGATTTGCAAATGTGCAGAGGTTTTCCCTTGCTAAATCCAAATTGCAGTTTACAAAATCCAATGTCAACCAACATTACAATAGAAATTCAAGAGTGAGAAATGTATGGTTTTTGTAAACTCACATCCTTTACAATTACAGGTATTGTTGAGAAATAGCCTTAAAAAGAAACATAAAATATGACTATTTGCTCAGACACTGGCACTAATTTCAATCATCACGCAATGCCCATGGGCAATTTGAGATTCCCCTCCTCTATATAAGTTGGAGCTGGCATGTCTGCAACACTAACAGACAATGTTGATGATCTTTAGATATGGCTGAACCGGTGATTATAAAAGTAATAAACATCTACTACCCTATTCTTGCTATAGTTGGTGTTCCTGGTAAGCCTCTAATAATTATTCATATCATATTGTACCTTGTTTTACAGCATCACTCCTGCTATAATTAATGTATTTTCTGTGTAATATTTGATTTGATTTGAAAATTGATTTTCTCCACTGTGTTTACCATGGAGAAAGACATGAAGACTTGGGAACTCAGCGAAGTTGGTGGCGATATCTTGAGGACAGTCCATAATCACAGTAAAGGAGGTGTTGGAAGTATTGGAATATATGATGGTGGATAAATCTCATGGTCCTGACCAGATATATCCAAGAACCCAGCAAGAGGCTAGAGAAGAAATTACGGAGGCCCTGGCTGATATTAGCCATGTTTGAGATTCCAGAAGACTGGAGGGTAGCAAATGTTGTGCCCTTATTCAAGAAGGGCTGCAAAGAGAAACCTGGGAACTACAGACCAGTAAGCTTAACATCTGTGGTAGGTAAGTTACTTGAGAAGATCCTGAGGGAGAAGATATACATGCATTTAGAAAGACAGGGTTTGATTAGGAGTAGTCTGCATGGCTTTGTGTGTGGGAGATAATGCCTCACAAATTTGTTGGAGTTCTTTGAAGTGACCAGGAAGGTTGATGAGGTCAGGGTGGTAGACATAGCCTATGTGGATTTCAGTAAGTCTTTTGATAAGGTTCCACATGCTAGGCTGCTCTGGAAGGTTAGGTAGCATGGAATCCAGGGAGCGCTGGCAATTTGGATACACAAATGGCTTGATAGTCGGAAGTAGAGGGTAATATTGGAAAGATGCTTGTCGGACTGGAGGCCTGTATACCTCAAGGGTTGGTGCTGGGCCCGTTGCTGTTTGTTATCTATGTCAATGATTTAGGTAAGAATTTACTAGGCATGATTAGTAAGTTTGCAGATGATACTAAAATAGGAGTGTTGTGGACAGTGAGGAAGGTTATTAGAAATTGAAGCAGGATCTTGATCAGCTGGGAACTGGGCTGAGAAATGGCAAATGGAGTTTAATGTATATAAGTGTGAGGTGTTGCATTTTGGAAAGTCAAATCAAGGTAGGGTCTTAAGGAATGTAATGGATCAGAGAGACCTTGGAGGGCAGGTGCACATATTTATGAAAGTGGAGTCACAGGTAGACAGGGCAGTGAAGAAGGCTTCAAGCACACTGGCCTTCATCAGTCAGGGCATTGAGTACAGAAGTTGGGAAGTTATGTTGCAGTTGTACAGGATGTTGGTGAGGCCGCACTTTGGAGTATTGTGTTCAGTTTTGGTCGCCTTGCTATAGAAAGGGTGTTATTAAACTGGAAAGAGTGCAGAAGAAATTTACCAGGACTCAAGGGACTGAGTTATTGGGAGAAGTTGGACAAGCTAGGACTTTTTTCTTTAGAGTGTAGGAGGCTGAAGGGAAGATCTTATCGAAGTGTATAAGATCATGAGAACTATGGATAGAGTGAATGCACTCACTCTTTTTCCCAGGGTTGGGGATTGCGAGGACTAGAGGGCATCAGTTTAAGGTAAGAAGGGAAAGAATACATGGGAACCTGAGGGGTCAGTTTTTTACACAGAGGGTGTTGTGCATATGGAATGAGCTGCCAGAAGAAGTGATGGAGGCTGGTACATTAACAACACTTAAAAGGCTTTTGGACAAATACTTGGATAGGAAAGGTTAAGAAGGATATGGGCCAAGTGCAGGGAAATGGGGTTAGTGTGAATGGACATTTTGGTCGGCATGGAGCATTTGGGCGTAAGGGCTGTGCTGTAGAACTCTTATGACTCTATGACTCATAAAATGGCCCAGATTTTCAGTCAATATTTATGACACAGTCGATCTTTGAAACAATACTAGCCATGATTATACAGCAGTTCAATTTTCAATGTATATTTAGAATTAATAATGCATGGCATATGTAAAATTCAAGCCAGACTAGTCATCAGTTAGTGGCTGCTTGGCTACAATAACGCAGTTAGTATGGTATACATAATGAGAATATCTACACTTCCATTTTTATCATGGTATTTATGGAAGCCAGAAATAATAAATTTTGTGTAATAATGATAGAGAGCCAGAACCATTCCACTATTATTTAAAGCACAAATTACAAAAGAAAAATGACCAATAAATGACACAACCCTTTCCAACTTTCTGTCAGTTGATAATGTCCAAATGTGAAGGGAAGTTAAATTTCTGCTGTTTCTTTTATTGGCAGCAATTTCATGCAGATGCCAATGCTCCTATAGAATGACTTTTAGATTTGTATTGTGTTACAGAATCCAGACGCTATCCAAAATTTTAATCCTAACATCTATTGCAGATGTTAATTTCAGGATAGAGGGAAAAAAGGTGCCTGTTAAATTCTGTTAATTAATGAGAAACAGAATGTACTGAGTTTAGGAAGTATTCAAATCTGCTGCTCTTATTACTTTACCAGACATTCAACTTGTTCATGTGACTGGGAATGAACCTCATCTAATGTAATGTGGAAAAGCCAGAATTTGGTCCACTAGAAATCTATAAGTCTATGCTTGACATTCTCCAGATCATTCATTTTACTTTTTTTCTTTCGGAAATAACTAACAATGATGAACAAAAATATTCACAATGGATGTCTTATTTTTTAGATTTCTCAGCATATATACCAGGTTCAAAACAAAAATGACAAGATACAAATTAAATTTTGGTAAGAAATGGATTTATAAGTGATTCTGCTTTTTATTTTTGCAGCCAATTTGCTAACAACAATAATTCTCTCACGTGGCAAATGTGGTCTCTCAAAATGCATCAGTCGTTACCTGGTGGCCATGGCAAGGGCTGACCTGATGGTCCTGATATTTGAAGTAATTCTACTTGAAATTAAGGATGCTTATTTCCCATATTCATTTCTTAACTATACTCCTATCTGCAGTCCCAACCTTGCCATGCTATTTGTTGCTATTGATTGTTCTGTTTGGCTAACTTTAGCCTTCACCTTTGATCGATTTGTTGCCATTTGTTATCAAAATATGCGCACAAAGTATTGTACTGAGAAAAATGCAGTCGTAGTCATAGCTGTAGTGTGTTCCATAAGTATTTTACAAAATATTCCGGTCTACTTTATATATGAACCTCGGGATATGATTAATCAATTGCCATGGTCATGCTATGTAAAATGAAGTTTCTATATCCTTCTGATATGGATTGCATACTTCTGGCTGGAAACCATTTTAACGCCATTTGCACCATTTGTGTTGATTTGTATTGCTCAACGCCCTGACAATCAAGAATATTGTGCTGTCAAGTAAAGTGAGAAGCAGACTAAGAGTAAACAGAAATAACCAGAATCACACTGACCCAGAGGTAGAAAACCGAAGGAAATCAATCATATTACTGCTCTTTATATCGGGAAGTTTTATAGTGCTATGGATGTTATTTTTTGTATGTTTCATATCCGTCCATTTTACAGATGTTCAATTTTTAGAGGCTAATTACAATGATTCTTTCACTATTGCAGAACAGTCTGGGTATATGATTCAGTGTTTTAAGTTCTTGCACAAATACATTTATATATGCTGTATCTCAGAAGAAATTCAGACATGGAATTAAAAATATGCTTAAACATCCTCTCTCAATCTTCATAAAACTAATTAATAATTGTAATTGCATCCTTCAATGTGACAGAATGTATTCAATTGAATCGTACGTATGAATGGAGTTCAGTCTCCTACATGTTACCCAAACTTGGAAAGTATACTTAATTTGGATAAATAGGATTGAGCTCTTGGCCGTGCTGAAATACGATTTGTTGACAAGAGAAATCAGAATTAAATGCAGGAGCGAAATCCCAGCAGTCAGTACATATAATGGACAGTTGAAATGGATGTTTAATAACTATTTTTATTTAACCTCCAGCTCTCTTCAAGATCACTGAACAAAGAATGACAAAGTAAGTGTTTAAAGATGTGGAATCTGATAATAAGATTTGATGGGAAGTAACAGTTGAAAAAGTATTTAAACGAATGGTCCCAACAATGAATTTATAGAGTCATTGTGGCAACAACCAGGCATGCAATTCAAGAAATTATTGTCAAAATAACACTGAGACTTATGGCCACTATAAATACAAATCATATATTCTGATTTGGAGAATACTGAGAGCAAGGTAGTAAAATTTATGCCTCAAGTAAATATGTCTGCAGATCGAAGATGAAACATTGAATCTATGTGGTCACACCATAGGTGTAGATTAAGCAGGCTGAAAGGCATGGGTCATTGTCAGGCAGTGTAGAGGAAGGTAGGTGGGGTGGGAGCCCCCTGCAGCCACCCCACTTTCTAATATACATAGCTTTTTGAATACTGTTGGTCAGATAACTGTTCAGGGGAACACAGTAGCAGCCAGCTTCATGGCACCATAAAGGTATTGCTGCACAAAAGAGGAAGAAAAAGAACAGCAGGGATTTAGTGGTTGTGGAACACACAGACATTTTTGCAGCAGTAAAAGAGATTCCAGGATGTTGCATGGTATGGTCAGCGATTTATGGCAGCAGATCATTCTGAAGGGGCCAGGCACACAGACATATTGTATATATGGTACATAGTGATACCAACAACATGGGTAGCAAAAGAATGAAGTCCTGAGAGCAGGATTTAGGGAGTTAGGAAGTACATCAACGAACAGAACCCAAAAAGTAGTGATCACTGGATTACATTCTGCTGCCACGTGAAAGCGAATATAAGAATAGGAGGTTACTCCAGATGAATGCATAGCTGGAAAGAATTTGCAGGAGGGAGGGCTTTAGATTCCTGGGACATTTTGAGGTGGATGGTGGGACCTGTATAATGTTGAAGGGTTGCACCTGAACCTGAATGGTACCAGCAACCTTGCAGCAGTTTTGCTAATGCTGTTAGGGAGATTTTATGGCAGGGGGTGGGATCTAGGCAAAGACTGATGAATGACCAAATTTAGAAATGACAGCAAGTGAGTCAGGAAGGCATGAATATTATAGGCCAGTTAAGAGACAAGAGAGTTTATTTTAATGTTCAAAACTGATGAACAAGGTAGATGAGATAACCAGGTGTAGAGCTAGAGATGAACACAGCAGGCCAAGCAGCATCAGAGGAGCAGGAAAGCTGACGGTTCGGGCCTAGACCCTTCTTCAGAAAATCTCAGATTCTCCAGTATCTGCAGTTCCTACTATCTCTGAAACAAGGTAGATGAGTTGAGGGAACAAGTTAAAACATGTGGATATGATGTCATTGTTGTCACTGTGACGGGATTGGAGAAGTCAGAAATGCATTATAATATTCCAGAGATAACAGTGTGGAGCTGGAGGAACACAGCAGGCCAGATGAAATGATTCACGACTAGGAGGTGCAGTTGTTTAGTGCGAACCAAGCGTAGGTGTTCCGCAAAGCAGTCCCCAAGCCTCCACTTGGTTTCCCAGTTGCGAACCATTTCAACTCCCCCTCCTATTCCTCAGACGACATGTCCATCCTGGGCCTCCTGCAGTGCCACAACGATGCCACCCGAAAGTTGCAGGAACAGCACCTCATATTCCGCATGGGAATCCTGCAGCCCAATGGTATCAATGGACTTCACAAGTTCAAAATCTCCCCTCCCCATATCGCATCCCAAATCCAGCCCAGCTTGTCCTCGCCTCCCTAACCTGTCCTTCCTCCCACCTATTCCCTCCTCCCACCTCAAGCCCCACCCCATCTCCTACCTACTAACCTCATCCTGCCCCCTTGACCTGTCCGTCCTCCCTGGACTGACCTATCCCCTCCCTAACTCCCCATCTACACTCACCTTTACTGGCTCCATCCCCATCTCTTTGACCTGTCTGTCTCCTCTCCACCTATCTTCTCCTCTATCCATCTTCTATCCGCCTCCCCCTCTCTCCCTATTTATTTCAGAACCCCCTTCCCCTCCCCCATTTCTGAAGAAGGGTCGAGGCCCGAAACGTCAGCTTTCCTGCTCCTCTGATGCTGCTTGGCCTGCTGTGTTCATCCAGCTCTACACCTTGTTATCTCAGATTCTCCAGCATCTGCAGTTCCTACTATCTCTAAGGTACAGACCTGACAACTCCACAAGTGTCATCATCGTTACAGATGAACGGATCCAAAGCATCATAAATAATGTCACATCAGAAACCTCAAGGCAGAAAATCCGATCAGAAATCAATTTAAGGGTTCTTCAGTAGCAGAATTCGAGAGAACCCAACTGTGACCGAAGGATCCAAACCTGGACATCCAGGGATAAACTGTTGTTTGAAATTATCTCTGAATTCCACAGTTAATCATGTAAAAGCTAAGTTGAGTTGTGTGGCTTAACTTGCTTACATGATGAGGGCTTTTTTTAGGTTTCTACATGCATTAAATTTAATTGTTTCAGTATTGATTGTAAGATTTCTTAATAAGTAGCAAAATTTGGTAGCTTGTGGTAATTTACACACAATAACACATTAGCAAACCACTCAATAAAATTGAAAGTCATCCGGAGAAAGCAAGAACTGCAGATGCTGGAGTCAGAGTCAACAGTGTGGAGCTGGAGGAACACAGCAGGTCAGGCCTAATCAGAGGAGCAGGAAAGTCAACGTTTCGGGTTTACGCCCTTCACCGAAATGTTGACTTTCCTGCTCCTCTGATGCTGCCTGACCTGCTGTGTTTCTCCAGCTGCACACTGTATTGATAATAAAATTAAAAGTTTACTTACTTGTACACTAAAAAATATCCTGAACAAAAGCTAGGCGGCTCCACAATAGAAAATTAATATGTACATATCCAACATATAATTTATTCGGCTGCTGTCCTCCAGAAATATCTCCCAAAGTTGTTCGCTGCTTTAAAAAATAATTGCTGCTGAAAACCGAAAATCTTGCTTCCTGATACATTAGCCATTTTTAAAAGCATTGCCTTTAATAGCTTGTTCTAAAGGTTTGTATATAAGAAACATCCGCAAAGACTGGCACGAATTTCTTTAGTAACAGAAGATACAATCTTCTCAGTGACTTTGGAGTATATGACTGTTCCGTCATCACTCCGTGCAATCTTTGTATTTCACTACAAGAAAGGAGGAGTTTAAGAAAAAACAACCGGTCACCATTTTTCCAAAGGGCATGTGGTTCACCTTTACAAACTATCTGACATAAGAAGAGTATAACTTGACTTTGAAGTTTCATTCTATTCTTGGCCGCAAGTTATTGAGAACTGGTTCTGCGGCGAATTTGTGCAACCTCTCCTCTGCCCTGCCACATACCATAAAGTAACAAACACATGTAATGTGGTTTCTGCGGACGAGAACTTGTTGTGTCTGCACAGAACACTTCCATTTTAATGTTACTAATTTAGTATTAAATGTTGCATTCAGCCCTTGTGTAGTACCAATGAGGAAAGATTTGTATCCAACTTTATGTCCGGGGCCCTCCTGTTTCTTTGTCTGAATTGACAAATGCCACTGAGCAGAGAGTCCAGTAATTGCTGGAAAAAATAGAGATGTAAGGCTTAAATTGAAGACAATGACAAAATACCATAATTACTACAGTGTAGTCTGAGGACGTTTGTCCCATTGAACCTCTTGGGCTCTCCAAATGAGCAGCTCATTTAGTGACATTCTCAAAATGATTCCTTGCAAGCAGAAAGGGTCTGCCGTTCCTTTGCAAGTATCATTCGACTTCAATTTTCAGATGCTTTCATTGAATGTGCCTCTAAAAAGGTCTCAGGCAGTGCATTGTTGACCTAAACTGCTTGCTTTGTTCAAGATAGAGTTTTTCTCATGTCCACATTACGCACTTGTTTATAAAACCAATTAACTTAAATCTGCACCCTCTTGCCCACAATGTTCTCCCAACCTGGTCTGACTAGTCCCCTCCTAATTTTGAACATCTTGTATAAACTTCTTTCAACATTTGTTTCTCCAAAGCAAAAAAACAAAACAGTTGCAATTATCCAGACTTAATAATTCTGGAGTCTACAAAAGTCCTGAAAACAGCCTGTAAACACCCATGTCAAGGCTCATGAAAGTGGATTGGGTCCAGTAATTTCATAGCAGGAGAGCACATAAAATGACAGTTAGGTAGATCTAGCTCGTGCCATGCTGGGCTTAGGAATGATTAATTTAGCAGTGTTCAGGTAGCTTTATTTTGATTGTTTCTGGCCAACTCTTCCTTCCTCTGACAACTAGTTGTTCCTGTCATGCTACTGTTTTCTGGGACTGTGCAAAACCAGCCAAGACCTCTCAGCTGTGCTGACAGTACTGTGTCTGCCATTGGTGTATTTAATGGAACTGAGTTTCGAGACATTCACTGTACATCTAATTTTGAGATATTGTGTCGATACTATAGCATTAAGAGGTGTATTTTGCCATTACTTTTTTTATGAGAAAGCTTGAGACAGAGGTAATGAGCGTTCTGCTCAAAGACAATAAAGTAAAAAGCTTGTGAAGCCTTGGGATTTTTTTTAAAAGTTGGAACAATAGAAATAGCTTGAATGGGTGGAGTCAAAATCCAACAGAATCAGGATTTTTAGTTTTAGCTCTCAGCAATTGCCGGAGTCTTGAAGCTGGATGTGGAAGCTCTTGATCCTCTCTTTGTTATAGCTAAAAGCTGGGGTTCTCTTCCTGCTGCTAGACAGACAATATATTTTACAGAATTTGCTTCTACCAAGGGTTTGTTTGAGATGTTGCTATATTGGAACAGTTAATTTAGTAGTAAATAACGTATATATTATTTTGCTAAGCATTTTCTAAGCAAGTTCTTTTATTTTTATTTTGTCTGTATTTTAACTGAAGTTTTGCTTGGTGTCAAGTAGTTTGACTAAATGAATTGCATCTGAAACACAATGCCTTACACTTAGCTTTAGAGTAACCTAGACCCTAGTCTTCTGTTATATTCTTAATATATTTTGTGGGGGTTTGGTCTGGTCCATGACAATACCGATCTAGACAGTCTAGATATTCTAGACTGGAATTCTCTAATGAGACTGTGTTTGGGATATTTAATCTGCGTGTAACCCTTAATGCAGCTGAACTTTGTACTGTGTGATGACAGTTATTGCCTCGAGTTTGTAATCTGAAACTACCTTGTTATTCAGGAGTATGGAAGAGTGGGAGGGGGAGGAGAAGGCGATGCAGAGACTGGCAGTGCAGCAGCTGAAGGTTGTGCTGCAGACAGTGCAATACAGCTATGAGCAGAACTGCAGATTGGAAAATGGACAGTGATTCTCAGAGAATAAAGTTTGAAGAACCAACACTGGATTTGGGTCTTGACCCACAGATGGCAGAGCAGGTAACATTATTATTCCTCGCATGATACATAAAGGAATAAGACCCCACATAGCCCATCTAGCAAACAAACTTAAAAAAAAAACTAAGGCACATGTTTCAATTATGTCATGTCATTTACTTAAAATTGTTTTTCTATTTCCGGCAAATGTGTCCTCCGCATCAAGTCAAAATTCTATCAAGTTCCATTTGTTCGTAAGTAGTTTCCAGGTGAAAAAATGTTGTGGTAACCAGAGGACACAAAATTAAGACCATTCGGAAACAAACATGACTGAAATGAATGTAATGGGTTTTAGTAATGTCAGTTCTGTTGGGGGATCTCTGCTTCTCAAATGCTGTATGAGCAACTGTTACCATTGCTATGAGAGTGGAGCAGATTAGACAGATATGCTTTGAATCACTGATCTTTTTTTTCGACACAAACTAAATCATAATGATGTTGTGAGCAAGCAGAATGCACAGATTTAATACAATTGATGTTTAATGGAGTGCTGAAATAAGGACACAATTGTTTATGCAATGATTTACTTCTGATCTGAACAGCATGATATAAGAACAAAGAGAACTTGGGGTGCAGGTTCATAGTTCCTTAAAAGTGAAGTTGCAGGTAGACACGGTAGTGAGGAAGGTGTTTGGTGCACTTGCCTTTTATTGGTCCGTCCATTGAGTATGGAACTCCTGGAATACTGTGTTCAGTTCTGGCCTCTCTGTTATAGGAAAAATGTTGTGAAACTTGAAAGGATTCAGAAAAGATTTGCAAAGATGTTGCCAGGTTTGGGGGGGTTTAAGCTGTAGGCTGAATAGGCTGTGGCTATTTTCCCTGGAGCATCAGCAGCTGAGGGGTGAACTCATACAGGTTTATAAAATCTTGAGTGGCCTGGATATGATGAATAGCCAAGGTGTTTGCCCCAGGGTAGGGTAGCCCAAAATTAGAAGGCATAGGTTTAAGGTAAGAGGGGAAAGATTTAAAAGGGACCTAAAGGGCAACCTTTTCATGCAGAGGGTGGTGCTTACATGGAATGAGATGCCAAAAAAGCTGGTGGAATCTGGTACAATTACAACATTTAAAAGGCATCTGGAAGGGTATATGAATAGGAAGGGTTTAGAGGGCCAAATGCTGGCAAGTGGGATTTAGATTAATTTAGGATTTCTGGTCGACATGGACGAGTTGGATTAAAGAGTCTGTTTACCTGCTGTATGTCTCTATAAATCTATATATCTGCTTGAGGCCATTCATTAGCAAGTTTAATTAGGCAATTGGACAGAGGCTGGAAGATAATAAAGGGCTTATGCGGATGGAACAGTGGAGTGAAGCTAACTAGATGATTATTTTAATCTGGAAGACATGTTGAACAGCAATCCAGCATTGAAACAAAATCCATTGGTTCAGCTGATAAGGCTTTGCGTGAAGTCACATTTCTGAACTTGAGACCTCACCCCAATCATTTGTTTTTTGACCAACTGTGAATGCAGAATGCAAGAGGTGGCGTCCTTGTTTGTTCAGTTTAAGGTTGAACAGTTTGCCTGAGAATGAATACTCCTCGATGATTGATTGTCTTTCCTAGACTGCTCAATCCTCAAAAGCAGTGATTAGCTGCTGAGGGAACGGATCTTGTACTGACAAAAACAAAGTTGCTGGAAAAGCTCAGCCTGTCCGGCAGCATCTGTGAAGGAAAAAACAGAATTAATGTTTCGGGTCCAGTGACCCTTCATTTCAGAACCCCGGACCCGAAATGTTAATTCAGTTTTTTCCTTCACAGATGCTGCCAGACCTGCTGAGCTTTTCCAGCAACTTTGTTTTTGTTCCTGATTTACAGCATCCACAGTTCTTTCAGATCTTGTACTGAGCTTGTTTAAAAATTAGTCACACCATGATTAACCATCCAATGCAACATACCACCATGGAAGATTAAATAGCAGGGCTCTTTTGACACAACAGAACTTTTCTTATTGTCAGAGCAGAAACTTTGAGTTCAATTAATAACCTCACATCGACTAATGTTGTAAAAGGTTAAAGAATTTACAAAAAGAAAAAAAATGAAAGCACATCAAGAATTTCTACTTGAATTAGCTGCTAATTTTAGTATTTAAAACATGAAATGACACAGCTGAATGCTAGTTGGTGTATGGTAACTTTAAGTGATCTTTGCTGCTGCTCTTAATTGTATGCTGACCTTGTTCGATTGTACAAACGAGCAAGACAGCTAGCACACATATGGAGATAACAAGGTGTAGAGCTGGATGAACACAGCAGGCCAAGCTCTACACCTTGTTCATCCATCTCTACACTTTGTTATCTCAGATTCTCCAGCATCGGCAGTTCCTATTATCTCAGCATACATACGGAGACAGGTTAATACAGCGTGGAGCTGGAGGAACACAGCAGGCCGCAGCATCAGAGGAGCAGGAAAGTTGACATTTCAGGCCGGAACCCGACCCAAAACATTAACTTTCCTGCTCCTCTGCTGCCTGGCTTGCTGTGTTCCTCCAGCTCCAGACTGTATTGTCTCCGACTCCAGCATCTGCAGTTCTTGCTATCTCTGGAGACCAGTTAAAACTGGCAAAAAATGATATATAAAAATGACTGGCAATAAAACTGAACTAGGAGACCCAGCTACAAGTTTCACCTGTTACAAAGGTGTGTCATAACAAAACGAAATATGCAAAACTGACAAAAGAAAGGATTCTAGGGAGTATCGTGTGGAACAATGGCTGTGACGCTACCCCTAATCACTAAATACAGGATTTAATGCAACCTATTCTGGAAGTATTTCACAACTCCTCCAAGCAAGTGCACTGAAATAATTCACAAAGACTAGATTCCCGTTGCCTTAAAATTGTCTGCTCGATTATGTCTAGCGGAGCTATTCAATTAATCAAATTTCATTCTGCAGTTCAAATAGCTCTGCAAAATTTAATCTGAGTGATTAAATGCAAAACGTATGATAAATTGACAAGTTCTGAAAGAAAATGACTGTATTGAATAGAAGAGATAACAAGGTGTAGAGCTGGATGAACACACCAGGCCAGGCAGCATTAGAGAAGCAGGAAAGCTGATGTCTGGACCCGTCAGCTTTCCTGTTCCTCTGATACTGCCTGGCCTGCTGTGTTCATCCAGCTCTACACCTTGTTATCTCAGACTCCAGCATCGGCAGTTCCTACCATCTCTGTATTGAATCGAATTAACTTTGGTTGCAATGGTAAATAAGTGGAAAAAAAATGCATTTTGATAATGGCTCTTTAGAAATAGTTCCTCTAAAATAAGCTACACCAACAGATGTTTTACCCTGATGTGTAATTGGGCTGTGACAATTCTGGCTGTTGATTGACTGTTGGCAATGAATGTGGGAGCTGGTATTCAGTGTCCTGTACAATGACATTGTGACGCAAATCCATGGTTTTGCGGGATCAATTAATCGTTTCTCATCTTTCCTGCCTATATTTTACAAGGCACATTATGCATAACTTGTCTGCCCTCATGACTTTTAAGAGCTTCCAGTAATCCAGGCAGCAGGCCTGAACTCGCTTTATCTTTATAATTTCTTTTTAACTGCTTCCTGCCTAAAATGTTGCAGCTTTGATTCACCCTCAAGTTAGCTGCTGCAAATAAATAGGTGGCAAAGTCCAATGATATATGCAGCTTAGAAATGTAGCAATCCGCTGCAAGACCAAACACAGAACAACAGACACTCAGAAACATCAAGAAATGCACAAGACCTACGTTATAAGTAAACAAACGAGCAGTGATAACAAGGTGTAGAGCTGGATGAACACAGCAGGCCAAGCAGCATCAGAGGAGCAGGAAGGCTGACGTTTCGGGCCTAGAGCTTCATGTCTTTCTCTGTCATGGTCAGAGAGACTCATTTACACAGTGTTGTAAAGAAACCAGCAAAGACATACATAAAGATAGCAAGAACTGCAGATGCTGGAGTGAGAGACAACACAGTGCGGAGCTGAAGGAACACAGCAGGCCCTGCAGAATCAGAGGAGCAGGAAAGCTAACATTTTGGGTAGGGTTCCGACCCGAAACATCAACTTCCCTGCTCCTCTGATGCTGCCAGGCCTGCTGTGTTCATACATAGACTGACTTCCACATACATAGACAACTAGTCTTTCTCTCTCTCTTTCTGACCCACGCATACACATTCACTCACACATAGATGGACTCTCATACTGTCTCGCACACAAACAAACATTAGTCACACATACACAGCAGAGTCTCTATCTCTGTCACACTCACATGCTCTCTATCACCCACTAACCTTTACATGCACACACACATATGTGACCTCAGTGGCAATTACATAACGATACAGCCTTTCTGACATACAGACATGGGTATATACTCTGTTTTACACATACGTTTGAATTATATGTCATCTGATATGAGAGTAGGCTATTCCCTGGCTCTCCTACAAGTTGTTTCACATATGCATGCTGATCATGAGCTCCAAGTCTACGGTCATCGTCATTAGCCACCCCACTCACCAAACTTGCTGATCTCCATTGGCAACAGTCTCCCTGTGTTGGCAATTAAAAGTCTTAATTTAGCTTTGATTAAAGATAGGAGAAGCTGAGACAATAACCTGAGCGTTTACACCTGCAGCCTAGCTTGCACTCTGTCCTCCATAATAGATTCTATGCATATTTTGAAACAGAAAGCGAGTGGTTATTTACCCTGGCAAGATATGACCTGTGGAATTCTCCTTACTTCACCATCATGTGGGCGGATGCTGCACATGAAAGCCCGTTCAATTAATGTGCCAGCAGTGATTCAATTGGCACAGACATAAGTCAGAAATTACATTTTCTTCATTACTTTTCTGTGATATTCCAGGTGCTGCCTTTGTGAAAAGATAGTTTGAGAATTGGCTGCGTTTTAGAAGGTACAGTGCTGAGGGAATGCAACATCATGGCCAATAGGGCAATACTGAGGTGGGGAGGGGAGGTGACAACACCAGTAGTGGGCAGTACAGAGGGAGCAGAGCACTATAAGAGGTTGAGTACTGAGGCTCAAAATAAAGAAGGAGCAGGAGTAGGTCATTCAACCCTCCATGTCTGCTCTGATGTTGAAGCAAATACTTCATGTGTTAGAGTTAGGTGATAGGGACAATAGAGTAACAGGGTAGTTAAGAAGGCATAAAGATGTTTGGTTTTACCAGTTATGGTATTGATTATAAAATAAGAGATGTCATGCAGGTGTAACAGAATTTTGTCTGAGCTGGAGTACTGTGTGCAGTTATGGTCACCACACTGCAGGGAAATGATTTGTTTACACTGGAGGGGTACAAAACAGATTCATCAGGATGTTGCCCCTGGGGTAGACAGCTATGAAGAGACGCCGCACATTCTACGGTTTTTATTTTGAGTGGGGAAGATTGGGAGGGGAGCTGATAGAGATGAATACGTTTATGAGAAGCATAGACAGGTGAACAGAAAGCAGCTGTTCCCCTTAGTTGAGGGATTAATAGCAAGGGAGTGTATTATTCAAGGGGAAGGCAAGAAGTTTTGATGGAATTTAAGCAACAGATTTTCACCCAGAGGGTAGTGAGAGTCTTGCTCTGTTATCTCCCACTTTAGAAATTCTGAGTTTGTAACTGGATTCTTGCTCTTCCCTCAGTTGCCTGGGAGAGTAATCAGAAACAGAGAATCTCCGCAATGCGGAAGAGGCCATTCAGCCCCTCTATTCTGCACCAACCCTTTGAAGAGCATCCCATCAGACACAGCCCTCAGCCTATCCCCGAAATCCTGCATTTACCACAGCTAATCCACTTAGCCTACACTTTCCTGAGCACTACGGACAATTTAGCATTGCCAATCCACCCAACCTGCACATCTTTGGACTGTCGGAAGAAACCGGAGCACCCGGGAGAAACCTGCGCAGACGCGGGGAACATGCAAACTCCACACATACAGTTCCCCAAGGCTGGAATCGAGCCTGAATCCCATATGCTCTGAGGCTAACTGCCCACCTCACAAATTAAAAAAGAAACTTGGGTGAGCACTTCAAGTGTCATAACATTCAAGGCTATGGGCCCAGTGCAGGCAACTGGTGTACGACATAAGATAGTTTTGGTGGTACAGACTCCACGGACTGAAATGCTGTGTGATTCTATGATTAAAACCCACATTCCTGTCCTTCCCTACCAACCATTCAACTTCTCAAATAATACAAATTATCTACCCCATATTAAAGAAAAATTCAACAGCTACTTCTACCACGTTTTGAGAAAGAGGTTCAAAGACTCAGAGGTAAGTGAGGGTAGTGAACTTCATGTTTATTATCAATGACAACATCTTATTTAACTTTCCTCTATGGGAAATAATCCTTTCCATATCTACCCTGTAAACACCCTTCATTAATTTCTGTGTTTCAATCAAGTAATCTTCTCTAATTTTAACTCAGTAGATACACATCTAGTCTTTCCAAAGTTTCCTCATAAAACAAACTGCCAACTCCAGGTATTCATATATTCGATGACCTTCTCTAAACTACTTCTATAGCTTTGACATTATTCTTTAGATGAAGTTATCAATACTGCATAAATACCTCAGATGTGCCCCCACCTGTCCTCTCCATATTCGAATATCGTAGAATCCCTATAGTGTGGAAACAGACCAACAAGTCCATGTTGCCCCTCTGAAGAGCATCCCACCCCAGACCCATCACCTTACCTTTCACTGTAACCCTGCCATTTTGGATGGCTAATCCACCTAACTTACACACCCCCAGACACTATGGGCAATTTAGGATGGCCAATCTACATAACCTGCACATCTTTGAACTATGGGAGGAAACCACAGCACCCGGAGGAAACCCACGCAGACGTGGGGAGAATGTGCAAACTCCACACAGACAGTCACCCAAAGGTAGAATTGAACCTGGGTCCCTGGCACTGTGAGGCAGCAGTGCTAACCACTGAGCCACCATGCTGCCCCAAATAAATGAGGGTCAGTACTATGTAGGGCCAGTACTGAGGTTGGGCTGTAATCAGAGCGTCATACAATCTTTGCTCATTTTCCCCATCAAATCCATACCAACAAACTAAACTAAATGTAAACCAGACTCACTTTTACCTGTGAGAGATGGACGGCTGTGTTGTTAGTTAGGAATTATTGGGTCTGTTACACTGCTGGTCGACCAAGAGTGAGAAATTGACACTTTCTCAGAGGAACATGAATGAAGAAGCAATGTTCTGCTGTGGAAGGGATTTCCATTCATGCGCAGGACTGTAGGAGGCAGCACTAAGGCTGAGCTTACTTGGTGAAGAATGAACATCGAATGAGCAATTCAGTTTTATTATTTATTTATTTATTATTTTTCATGGGGTTCCATGGGGCGGCTCAGTGGTTAGCATTGCTGTCTCACCATGCCAAGGACTCTGATTCGATTCTGGTCTCAGGTGACTGTATGTGTGGAGTTTGCATGTTCTCCCTGTGTCTGCGTGGGTTTCCTCTGGATCCCTCCCAAAGACCCAAGATGTGCAGGTTACGTAGTTGGCCATGCTAAATTGCCATAGTGCCCAGAGATGTGCAGGCTAGTTTGGTTAGCTACGGGAAATGTAAGGTTATAGTGATAGGGAGTGGATTTGGTTAGGATGCTCTTCAGCTGGTCGCTGTATACGTGATGGGCCGAATGACTGCTTTCACACTGGAGGGGTTCTATGATACAGCTTTACTCAGTAGGCTAGACTTTATTCATCATCCCTTCCTGCACAAGAGAAAAGCATATTGAGACGTTGTTGGGATGAAGGTGCATCCACAGTGCTGTAAGGAAGGTGGTTTCAGACTTTTGATTTAGTGACATTGATTCATAGATTCTTGCATCACAAAAAGGTCCTTTGGCTCATTGAGCCTGCACTGACATAACAACCACTAAAAGTGCTCTGATCCCAATTTCCTGCACTTGTCCCATATCCTTGGATGTTATGATCTTTTGAAGTGCACATCCAAATATTTTTTTAAAGATTGTAAGATTTCCAGCCTCCACTACCCACTACCCAACACCTACTGATTGAAAGAGCTTTCTTTTCCCAAATCCCCTCTGAATTTTCTGCTCCTTACCCTGAAACTATGCCGTCTTGTAACTGACCCCTAAACCAAGGGGGAAAAAGTGTTCTCTATTCACCCTGTCCATACCCTTCACAATCTTGTACAACTCAATCATGTCCCCCCTCTGTCTTCTCTGCTCTAAAGAAAACAATCCAAGCCTATCTAGTCACCGCTTACAGCTCAACTTCTCCATCCCAGGCAACATCCTGGTGAACCACATCTGTACCCCCTCAAGTGCTAATTTATCCTGTAGTGAGGTGACCAGAACTCCAGTTATGGCCTAACCAACGCTCTGTACAACTCTGTACAACTCTAACATTACCTCCTTGCTCTTATACTCTCTGCCATAACTGATGAAAACAAGTGTCCCATCTGCCTTTTAAACTCTCCTATTCATGTGCTCTGCCAACTTCATGGTTCTGTGAATAATTACCCCAAGATCCCTCTGTTCCTCTAAGCTACCAAGTGTCCTGTTATTCATTAAACACCCTCTCATCTTGTTTTTCTTTCAAAGTACATCACCTTGTACTTTTCAAGGTTAAATATCATCTAATGCTGATCTGCACATCTGACCAATCCATCTATATCTTCCTATAACTTACAATCATCTTCTTCACTATTAACCACACTGCCAATCTTCATGTCATTTGCAAATTTGTCTAACATTCCCCCTACATTTTCATCTATATCATTTCAGTATCTAACAAACAAAGAAGGGTCCCAGTACTGATCCCTGTGGTACACCAACACCCAGCCATTTAAACAGCCTTTTACCACTACCCTTTGTGTCTTATTACTAAGCCAGTTTCTGATCTATCTCACCAGGTTTCCCTCAATTCCATGTGCTTTAACCTCCTCAATCAGTCTCCCATGTGGGACCTTGTCAAAAGCTTTGCTAAAATCCATATAAATTATATCAACTGGACTTCCCTCATCCACACACTTGATCAGATTTTCAAAAACATTCTAACAAATTTGTTAGGCATGAGATCCCTTTGACAAAGCCATTCTGACTATTCCTAATGAACCCCATGCCTTTCCAAGTGGGTATTAATTCTCTCCTTCAGAATTTTCTTTAATAGTTTCCCTAATACTCACGTGAGACACAGGGGACTGTAATTTCCAGGTTCATCTCTACTATCCTTCTTGAAAAGGGCAACCAAATTAGCTGTTATATAGTCCTCTGGCACTTACTCCATGGCCAGAGAGGAATTAAACATTTGTGTTTGAGCCCCTGCAATTTCTGACCTCACATCCCACAGCAGCCTCAGATGCAATTCATCCAAGCCAGGGGATTTGTCCATTATTAAGCCTGACAGAACCTCTAATACACCTACGCTCGGTTCGCAATAAACAACTGCACCTCCCAGTCGCGAACCATTTCAACTCCCCCTCCCATTCCTCAGACGACATGTCCATCCTGGGCCTCCTGCAGTGCCACAACGATGCCACCCGAAGTTGCTGTTCCTGCAACCTCATATTCCGCTTGGGAACCCTGCAGCCCAATGGTATCAATGTGGATTTCACAAGTTTCAAAATCTCCCCTCCCCCTACTGCATCCCAAAACCAGTCCAGCTCGTCCCTGCCTCCCTAACCTGTTCTTCCTCCCACCTATCCCCTCCTCCCACCTCAAGCCGCACCTCCATCTCCTACCGACCAACCTCATCCCGCCCCCTTGACCTGCCCGTCCTCCCTGGACTGACCTATCCCCTTCCTAACTCCCTACCTACACTCACCTTTCCTGGCCCCATCCCCGCCTCTTCGACCTGTTTGTTTCCTCTCCACCTATCCTCTCCTCTATCCCTCTTCTATCCGCCTCCCACTCTCTCCCTATTTATTTCAAAACCCCCTTCCCCTCCCCCTTTTCTGATGAAGGGTCTAGGCCTGAAACGTCAGCCTCTCTGCTCCTATGATGCTGCTCGGCCTGCTGTGTTCATCCAGCCCTGCACCTTGTTGTCTCAGAACCTCTAATACCTCCCCATTACTTATGTCATACTGTGCAAGTTCCTCACTGTCCATTTTCCTGAATTCCTACCTGATGGAAAAACGATATATTTCCAAGTCACATTGTTGTGTGTGAACATAAACTTGATAATATTCCCGTGCATGTGCTGCCTGAGAGTAAGCACCAAGGGAATTCTCAGAATTTGAGGGCATGTACTACAGAGGTGTCTACTTGTCAGGAGGAAGGGCACTCCTGAGGAAGCTGTACTCTACAAAGAACAAAGAAAATTACAGCACAGGAACAGGCCCTTTGGCCCTCCAAGCCTGCGCCGATCCAGATTCTCTTTCTAAACCTGTCACCTATTTTCCAAGGATCTGTATCCCTCTGCTCCCTGCCCATTCATGTATCTGTCTAGATACATCTTAAATGACGCTATCGTGCCCGCCTCTACCACCTCCGCTGGCAACGTGTTCTAAGCACCCACCACCCTCTTCATAAAGAACTTTCCACGCTCTAGTGGAGCATCTGTCCTGAAATTATACTGCAACTTGGGTAGAACAGATTGAGAGGCAATAGGACTGTTGAGGAGACAGTAGTGAGTACATTGTGCCCTCTTGAATGCATAGGATTGGAAAGTATTGCATTGGAAGAAGGTGAGAATTGATGGAAAGGTTAGTATGGAGGAGAGCTGACCGAGCTCTACGTTTTCAGAGAAGTAATGCTGAGGAAACACTACTTTATCAGAGTGTCAGAATTTGGTGAGTGTTATGTTACCCAAGAATTAGTTTAGAGGGACTGCTCTACAGCTGGTGGGAAAGTATTGATGTCATCACAATGTTCGTAGCAATAGTGAGGGGGGTATTGGTGATCTGCCAGTTCTGAGCGACGCAAGTACTGTCAATATACCAATGCTGAAGGAGTACTGCATCCTTGAAAGATCAGCATGGAAGGTGTGCAGCACTGGCGTGGAGCTACTGTGTTCAACTGCGAGATAGCAAGAACTGCAGATGCTGGAGTCAGAGATAACACGGTGTGGAGCTGGAGGAACATAGCAGGCCAGACAGCATCAGAGGAGCAGGAAAGCTGACATCTCAGGTCAGGACCTTCCTTCAGAAATCTGAATCTGAAGAAGGGTCCGGACCCGAAACGCTGACTTTCCTGTTCCTCTGATGCTGCCTGGCCTGCTGTGTTCTTTCCGCTTCATACTGTGTTAGCTATGTTTAACTGCATTGAGTTTCTGTCACACAATTGATAAGAATTAAGAAATGAGACTGTCAGAGCGATCAAAAATATTTTATTTAATGTTACAATACTCTTAAATGTCTTGAGTTGAATTCTTCTAAGTCTTATGTATTCAATTACATTGAAATGTCCCCAACCATGATCCTAACACTAATCTTCCAGCTCTTACTGAATATGTTGATTACTCTTTGAGACAAACTTCGTTTAATCATCAGGTCTTAATTGTATTGTATGAATGTTCAGGTTTTATGAAGTAAATCAACATTCAGAGCTGTTAGAATGTTCAACCAAGGGATGGGAGGTGGGGTGATGCTGTGTGTGATGGGACATAAGGCCACATGAAATAAATGCAGAAGAAGATATAATCTAGTGAACTTGCTCAGCCTTTGAATATAAGCATGACTAATCTTGACGTTGACCTTAATTTTCCAGCCCCCTCCACAAAACTTGATTTCATGAAGTTCACTATCCGAATTCTCAAAACTCTCCCTGTCAGTGCATTCATTTTTCACAAGAGGTGGGGCATCCACATCCTCCTGCATTGGCATCTAAATACATAGGAGGAGTAACTAACATATCTGTCTCACATATCCCAGGAGCACATGCTCTGTCCTCCCCCAACCGATCATCTGAAATAACAACAGCTGTGAATAGGGATCCGGTTCATCCACACACAGATGTACAACATACTGAATTCTGGACTTCTCAGCATCACCTTGGGCTTGTCTGAGCAGTCATGGTGCTTGCAAAATCATTGTAACACACAATGAATACATATCCAAAGTTACATGCTGGTCAGAGTCAAGCCCGCATGCTCCTACCCACATACCTACCCCCAATCTTATGATGGAAGTTGATAATAACTATGCATCACCACACCCTCAGTGCAGGTGCAATGTCATTCAGTATGTTTCAAGAAAGACCTTTACATTCATGTTTAACAGCAGTTAACTACAGATTTTAAATTGCAAATTACACACAACTGTCAAATATCCAGATGACTCTATTAATCCAAACTTTTACTGATTCACACATATCAGGAATTCTATTCTGAAACCGTTCAGAACACACTATTAGATTGCAGGCTGTTACTCATTCCCAGGATTTAGTTACTCTGTACACAAACCAACTAACCCCCGCTAGTAGATTAGAGCCTTTTTTTCAGGTTTCTATGATTAGACACAAACTGCTTCATCTTTCCATACGTCAAGAATTCCATGTTTAAAAAGCACGAAAAAAACCTTTCAAATATACATCCAGGTATTGCTCCCTAGACCAGCTAATCCCATTGAATAGAATTGAATACTTAAGTACTTGAGTGCTATGTACTTACAACACGGAAAGAAGCATTTCAGGCATTCAGACTCAAATCCAATTTGTAATCCAGTATGGGGGAAACAAACTCACTGTGTTATCATTTGTTATGTCCTTGTTAATTACAACCCCTAGATTGGATATCAATATGCATCACAGCCCCTTGCTGGATTATTCCATGTTTTACTACTGGAAACTTGCGGCTTACATTTTAGCACACATCTGATCCATGAAATTGATCATTCCATTTATTAATGCTCTGAATTTTTGAAGTTGGCCCTATCCTGTTCTGTTGATATGTGATATATTTTATTCTATTTGCACAAGTACCATCTGACTCAGTTAAATTATAGTCTGTAATCCTCTGTCAGAATCACAGAGTCAGAGAAATTATAGATTATTCGAGCCATTGTGCCTACATCAAATCTATTATCAGTGTCAATCTTCTGTCTTTTATGCACACCTCTGCACACCTCTTTGCTCCAAGAAAAGTCAAATTAACTTCTGACAACTTCAATTCAACCTGTCAAAATCTAACCAGGTGAATTTTGAGTTAAAATAGCTAGTAATACAAATTAAGATTGTGAGAGTTTTTAGATATTTAAAAAGTAAGAAAGAGGCAAGAGTGGATATTGGACAGCAGGAAAACGGTACTGAAGAAGTAGCAATACAGAACAAAGAAATGGTGGAGGAACTGAATTGGTATTATGCGTCAGTTTTCACAGTGGAAGACACCAGTAGTATACCACAACTTCAAGAGAGTCAAGGGGGCAGAGGTGAGTGTAGTAGTTGTCACTAAGGAGAAGGTGCTGGGGAAGCTGAAAGGTCTGAAGGTGGATAAATGACCTGGACTAGATGACTACACTCTGGGGTCTGAAGGAGATAGCTGAGGAGATTGTGGAGGCATTTGTGGCAGTCTTTCAGAAAACAATAGAGTCATGGAAGGTCCTAGAGGTCTCAAAGACCGCCTAATGTAACGTCCCTGTTTAAGAAGCGAGGGGAGGGAAATTAAACACCAGTTAGCCTGACCTTGGTTGCTGGTAAAATTTTACAATCCATTATTAAAGACGAGATTGC
>NC_063366.1:240986-246104 GCF_021869965.1 Rhincodon typus
CTGAGATAACAAGATGTAGAACTGGATGAACACAGCAGGCCAAGCAGCATCAGAGGAGCAAGAAAGCTGACGTTTTGGGTCGAGACCCTTCTTCAGAAATGGGGGAGGGGAAGGGGATTCTGAAATAAATAGGGAGAAAGAGGGGAGACGGATGGAAGATGGATAAAGGAGAAGATAGGTGGAGAGGAGACAGACACGTCAAGGAGGCAGGGTTGGAGCCAGTAAAGGTGAGTGTAGGTGGGGAGTTAGGGAGGGGATAGGTCAGTCCAGGGAGGACACACAGGTCAAGGAGGCGGGATGAGGCTAGTAGGTAGGAGATGGGGGTGGCGCTTGAGGTAGGAGGAGTGGATAGGTGGGAGGAGAGGTTAGGGAGGCGGGTACGAGCTGGGCAGGTTTTGGGATGGGAGAGGAGGGAGATTTTAAAGCTTGTGAAGTCCACATTGATATCACTGGACTGCAGGGATCCCTAGCGAAATATGAGATGCTGTTCCTGCAACCTTCGGGTGGCATCATTGTGGCATGGCAGAAGGCCCAGGATGGACAAGTCGTTCAAGGAGTGGGAGGGGGAGTTGAAATGGTTCGCGACTGGGAGGTGCAGTTGTTCGTTGCGAACCGAGCGTAGGTGTTCCACAAAGCGGCCCCCAAGCCTCCACTTGGTTTCCCCAATGTAGAGGAGGCCACATCTGGAACAGCGGATACAGTATACCACATTAGCAGATGTGCAGGTGAACATCTGTTTGGTGTGGAAGGTCTTCTTAGGGCCTGGGATGGGGGTGAGGGGGGAGGTGTAGGGGCAGATGTAGCACTTCCTGCGGTTGCAGGGAAAAGTGCCGGGTGTGGTGGGGCTGGAGGGGAGTGAGGAGCAGACAAGGGAGTCCCGGAGAGCGTGGTCCCTCCGGAAAGGAGGTAAGGGTGGGGAGGGAAAAATGTCTTTGGTGGTGGGGTCGTATTGCAGATGGCGGAAGTGTCAGAGGATGATGTGTTGGATCCGGAGGTTAGTGGGGTGGTATGTGAGGTTGAGGGGGATTCTGTTTTGGTTGTTATTGCGGTGAGGGGGTGTGAGGGATGAGTTGCGGGAAATGCGAGAGACATGATTGAGGGTGTTTTCGACCACTGTGGAGGGGAAGTTGCGGTCCTTGAAAAACGAGGACATTTGGGATGTTCAGGAGTGGAATGCCTCATCTCAGGAGCAGATGCGGCGGAGGCGAAGAAATTGGGAATAGGGGATGGCCTTTTTGCAGGAAGGTGGGTGAGAGGAGGTATACTCTCGGTAACTGTGGGAGTCGGTAGGCTTGTAATGGATATCGGTTTCCAGGTGGTTGCCAGAGATGGAAACAGAGGGGTCCAGGAAGGAGAGAGAGGTATCGGAGATGGTCCAGGTGAACTTAAGGTTGGGGTGGAAGGTATTCGTGAAGTGGATGAACTGTTCAAGCTCCTCGTGGACACGAGGACTGTATCGGCACCGCCTCACTTCACTTCACTAACACCTTCCACCCCAACCTTAAGTTCACCTGGACCATGTCCGATACCTCTCCCTCCTTCCTGGACCTCTCTGTTTCCATCTGACCCCACCACCAAAGACATTTTTCCCTCCCCACCCTTATCTGCTTTCCGGAGGGACCACTCTCTCTGGGACTCCCTTGTCCGCTCGACACTCCCCTCCAGCCCCACCACACCCGGCACTTTTCCCTGCAACCGCAGGAAGTGCTACACCTGCCCCTACACCTCCCCCCTCAGCCCCATCCCAGGCCCCAAGAAGACCTTCCACATCAAACAGATGTTCACCTGCACATCTGCTAACATGGTATACTGTATCCGCTGTTCCAGATGTGGCCTCCTCTACATCAGGGAAACCAAGCGGAGGCTTGGGGGCCACTTTGTGGAACACCTACGCTCGGTTTGCAACAAACAACTGCACCTCCCAGTCGCGAACCATTTCAACTCCCCCTCCCACTCCTTGAACGACATGTCCATCCTGGGCCTCCTGCAGTGCCACAACGATGCCACCCGAAGGTTGCAGGAACGGCATCTCATATTTCGCTAGGGAACCCTGCAGCCCAATGGTATCAATGTGGACTTCACAAGCTTCAAAATCTCCCCCTCTCCGACCACATCCTAAAACCAGCCCAGCTCTTAACCCCCTCCCACCTAACCACTCCTCCCAACTCAAGCCCCACCCCCATCTCCTACCTACTAGCCTCATCCTGCGTCCTTGACCTGTCCGTCCTCCCTGGACCAACCTATCCCCTTCCTAACTCCCCACTTACACTCACCTTTACTGGCTCCAACCCTGCCTTCTTGACCTGTCTGTCTTCTCTACACCTATCTTCTCCTTTATCCACCTTCTATCCGCCTCCCCCCTTTCTCCCTATTTATTTCAGAATCCCCTTCCCCTCCTCCATTTCTGAAGAAGGGTCTAGACCCGAAATGTCAGCTTTCCTGCTCCTCTGACGCTGCTTGTGTTCATCCAGCTCTACATCTTTGTTATCTAAGTTTCCTCAGGTCCGCTTTAAACTTCCTGTTGGTTACATTCAATTTAAGCGGCACTATCTATTCCTCTCATAATTTTAGAGGTAATAATCATGCGCCCACTCACTGTCCCCTGCTCCAGGATCATAGAATCAGAGAATTCCACAGAATTGAACAAGCACTTCATTCCATTGTGTCCGTAACCACTAAAACCACACTAAATCTACATTCATCTCATGTTCTAGCAATAGGCCCATAGCCTTGAATGTTATTTCATTTTAAGTGCTCTGCCAACCACTTTTTTTTTAATGTTATAAGATTATCCACCTCAACTAATGTCCCAGACAATGAATTCCAAACCCCCACCACATTCTGGGTGTCTTTTCTTTCCTGAAATTCCTTCTAAGCCTTTCAGCTTAAATATATGTATCTATTTTCCCCCCTCCCCCCGCCCCATTAACGGACCTTCTATTTACCTCACCTATACCCCTCATAATCCAGACACTTTTTTCAGGACCTCCTTCAACCTTCTCTACTCTGAAGAAAACAACCCAACCTTATCCAGATAACACAGTGATGCTGCCTGGCCTGCTGTGTTCCTCCAGCTCCACAAAGGAGCAGAAAAGCTGATGTTTTGGGCCAGGAACCTTCTGATGTTCCTCTGATGCTGCCTGGTCTGCTGTGTTCCTCCAGCTCCACACTATGTTATCTCAGACTCCAGCATTGGCAGTTCGTGCTATCTCAAACTTATCCGGACTCTCCACAGAGTTGAAATGCTTCACCCCCTCAGAACATCCTGATGAATGTCCTCCACACATGCTCCAATGCAATCACCTGCTTTCTATAATGGAGAGACCAGAACTGCACTCAGTACTCCAGCTGGGGCCCAACCAAAGTCCTGTACAGCTCTTCAGCGGTATGCTTTCTTAACTGTCCTTTTAAGCTGCCATGCCATGTTCAGGAATTTGTGGACAAGCACCCCAAGATCACACCATTCCTCTGACCTTCCTAGTGTCCTGGCATTCATTGAATGGTTCCTTGCCTTGTTAGTTCTTCCAAATTGCATTACCTTACAGTTATTAGGGTTAACATTCCATCTACCACTGACCTGCCCATTTGACCAATCTGTAACTTTGGATCCAACTTGCTGTATTTGCCTGGACCCCACGAGCTTTTACCTTCTTTGCCAGGCTCCCATGTGGGACCTTGTCAAAGGCTTTGCTGAAATCTATTTTCACTACATCAACTCTCATCTACACACTCTGTCACCTCTTTGAAAGAATCATCTAGGTTTGTGAGGCATGACCTCTCTCTGACAAAGCTGATCAAACCCCGCTTCTTTAAATGGAAATAAAGTCTGTCATTCAGAATTTTCTCCAATATTCTCCCATCTACTGATGTGATACTCACCGGTCTGTAATACTCTGTTTTATGTTTGTCACGCATTTTGATAAGTGGAACTATGTTACCTGTTCTCCAGTCCTTTGGTACTTTTGAAAGCTCTGTATCAGGGCGAATGGAATTTCTTCTCTCATCTCCCTCAGCATCCTAGCATACACCTCATCCAAACCTGGGATTTGTCTAATTTAAAATTCACCAAAACATCTAATATTTCCCCAGTCTCTGTTAATTCTGCTTGGGAATTGTGTGCCTACATGCTCCTTCTCACAAGTAAAAGCTGATGTGAAGTTCTTGTTTAACACCTGACAATTGCTCTCCAGTTCAAACCATACATTTGCCTCTTTGTCCCTAACGAAGCCCACTATTTCCCTGGTTTTTCTCTTTCCCCTTGAGACACTTGTAGAAGATTTTGAGATTCTCCCTAATCCTAATCTTGGCCACCAGCATTCTGTTGCCCTCTATTTGTTCTCCTAATTGCTATGACAAGATCCCCCTGCACACTATACATCATCATCATGGTGGTTTCTCGCAGATGGGGATGACACTCTCCCACTCTCAGGCTGAATCTATAGGTGGCTGTACAGACCGATGCAGCTACCGTAGGCTCTGTTGCACTCGGGGCAGAAGGCAGTCGTGGGAAGGGGTGGGTGGGGTGTTGGTGTGGCTGCATGGCTTCCGCTTCTTCTGAAGGCAAGTATCGAGGTGTTTGATGCCTTCCCAGATGCTCCTCAGGCTTTGGACAGTCTTAGGCCAGTGATTCCCAGGTGTCTGCGGAATGTTGCACTTCACCAGTGAGGCCTTGAGTTCATCACTGAGTGCTTCCTCTGCCCATCTGGGGCTCGCCTGCTGTTTTGAAGCTGGGATTAGAGCATCTGGGGAGTCTCGTTTCAGTCATATGGATGAAGTGTCCAGCCCATCGTAGCTGATCAAGGGTGGTCAGTGCCTCAGTGCTGGGGATGTTGGCCTGGTTGACGTTAGTGCGTCTACAGGGACTCTGTTGATTTGTTCCCTTGATACCTGTTATACACCTCCCTTTTCCTTTTTATCTGGTCCTGAATGTTTATAGACTTCCAGGGCTCTCTGGCTTGTTGCTCCTATAGTTAACCTTAATGAGAACATGAGATAGTAGGAACTGCAGATGCTGGAGAATCTGAGATAACAAGGTATAGAGCTGGATGAACACAGCAGGCCAAGCAGCATCAGAGGAGCAGGAAGGCTGACGTTTCGGGCCTAGACCCTTCTTCAGAA
>NC_063366.1:246204-263331 GCF_021869965.1 Rhincodon typus
GAACATGTTTGGTTTATACGGTCCTGAATTACTTTTTGAATGCTTCCACTGCTCTGCTGTAGATTAAGTAACTGCTGCCTGTCTACTTTGGAAACCTCATCCCTAATTGTAATAAAATCTGACTTCCCCAAATGCAAAAGATTTTTGTTGAAAACCATCTTTTTTCCTTTTTCATAATTAATTTTAAACATATTATATTGTGTTTGCTATCGCTAAAATGCTCTCTCGCGCTACAAACAGCAGCCTAGCTTTGCTCCCCAGAATTTATTCCAGCACTGCAATGTTCCTTGCGGGACCATTTACATGCTCCTACAGAAAGCTTTCCTGAATACTTTGTCAAGAAACCGCACCTAATGTCCTTTAGCGAAGGAAACTGCCATCCTTACTTGGTCTGGCCTACATGTGACTCCAGACTCATAGCGATACGGTTGACTCTGAACTGAATTAGGGATGGGCAATAAGTGCTGCCTAGACAGCAACACCCTCATCTTGTTAATGAATAAAAGGAAAAAAAAACCTTCTGAACCCTCATTATTATCTTCACACGTTCTATTTTACAGGGCTGTGGATATAAGGCTAGAGAATGGGACTAGTCAGGTAGCTCTTTTGGGAGCTAGTACAAACACAATAGTTTGATGGGTCTCCTTCTGTGCTGTAAATTCTATGATTATATGCTTCTATGATTCAGTGAATTGTCTACATATCTGCTCTTCCACTGACTGCTGACTGTTTCAGGGCCTATAATTCATTCTGAACAGTAACACTGCCCCCTTTTCATTCTAAGCTCTACTGACAAAGCCTCATTTGACGACTCTTCAAAGATATCATTCCTCCTCACTGCAGGAATCGATTCCTTAATTAATAATATGACACCAGATTCTCTTTTACACTTTCCACTAACTGATCTGAAGATCCTAGACCCCGGAATGTTGAGTTGGTAGTCCTGTCCCTCCCTCAAACATGTCTCTGTAATACAACAACATTGCAATTTGACCTGTCAATCCACACCCTTATTTCATCTGTCTTACTATCGTACACCTAGCATTAAAATAGAGGCCATACAGCTTCACTTTGAATGAACTCACGCTTCCTTGTCCCTGACAAAATAGTTTAAACTTCTCCCACCAGCACAAGCAAATCCTCTGGCTCAGATATTGACTCCCTTTAACAGAAGACAATAGGGTAGCAATGTCGTCGCTGGACAAGTAATCCAGTTACTGAGTTTGATGCTTCAGGGCCGTGGATTCGAATTCCACCAAAGCAGCCGGTGAATTTTTAGTCAATCACAATCTGTTATCGATAAGGAAACTAACCCCAATCTATAAAATCTCTCTTGAAAAATAAAAATCTCTAGCCCAGGAGATACCCTGATGAAATTATTTTGTGCTCTCTCCATTGCAATCGCTTCCTATAGTGTGGATCCCAGAACAGTCTTGGGCCTAACCAACATTTTGTACATAACCTGCCTGTTCTTAAACTCTATTACTTAATATTAAGTCTAATAAGGACAAGTATCCAATATGTCTTCCAAACCACTTCAACTACCTGGTCCATTACATTGGGGGATCAGCAGGCATAAACGTCAAGATCCTAAGATCCCTCTGATCATTGGTGCTTATTAGGTCCCTATGATTCATCATGGGCTCCAAAATTTGTTTGTGTTCCGTTGCCTAATCCTTATCCAGTTTGTCCTTACATGACATAATATTCACAAACGCTTCTCAAAAATTCTTCCCAATACTTCTTTTTGCAATCATGACACAGGAGAGCATAAAACCTGGAACACTACAGCAACAGGAATGTGCCCTTTGGCCCACAATGTTGTGCCAAACATGACAACAAATGAAATAATCCCTTCTGCCTGTCCTTGGTCCATATCCCTCCATTCCTTGCATATTCATGTGCTTTTCTAAAAGTCCCTTTTAAATGCCCTTATCGTATCTGCCTCCACTACCACCCCAGGCAATGTATTCCACACTCTTAACATTCTCAGTGTAAAATATTTGCCACTCACATCTCCTTTGAACTTGCCCCCTCTCACCTTAAATGCATGCCCCCTAATAGTGGACACTTCAACTCCAGGGGAAAAATTTTCTGACTGTTAGCCCTATCTATGTATCTCCTAATTTTATAGACTTCTTTCAAGTCTACCCTCAGCTTCTGCCGCTCCAGAGAAAACAACCCGAGTTTTTCCAGCTTCTCCTTCTTGTTCATACCCTTTAATCCAGTCAGCATGCTGGTAAACCTCTTCTGCACCCTATCCAAAGCCTCCACATCCTTCCTGTAATGTGGCGACCAGAATTGAATGCAATACTCTAAGTGTGGTCTAACCAAAGTCTCCTAAAGCTGCAAATATGACATCCTGACTCATGTACTGAGTTCCCCTATGAATAAAGGCAAGCATGCGATATGCCTTCTTTACCACCCTATCTACTTGCATGGCTACTTTCAGGGAGTTATGGACTAGGACCCCAAGATCTCTCTGGACATCAATGCTGTTCGGGGTCCTGCCATTAACTGTATATCTTTCCTTAACATTTGGTCTCCTAAAATGCAACACCTCATGCCTGCCCGGATTAAATTCCATCGGCCATTTCTCCGCTTGTTTCTGCAATTGATCTGTATCCTGTTGTATCCTTTGACAACCTTCTATGCTGTCCACAAGTCCACTGGTCTTTATATCATCTGCAAACTTACTAATCCCCCATCTACATTTTCAACCAAGTCATTTATATATATCACAAACAGCAGAAGTCACAGTATGAATCCATGCGGAACACCACTAGTGACCGACCTCCAGCCAGAAAAACAGCCTTCCACCACTGAGACAGCAAAAACTGCAGATGCTGGAGTCAGAGTTAACAAAGTGTGGAGTTGGAGGAACACAGTAGGCCAGGCAGCATCAGCAATGTCAGCTTTCTTGTTCCTCTGATGCTGCCTGACCTGCTGTGTTCCTCCAACCCCATACTGTGTTATCTTTGTTAGCCTTCCACCACTGAGACAGCGAGAACTGCAGATGCTGGAGTCAGAGTTAACAAAGTGTGGAGCTGGAGGAACACAGCAGGCCAGGTTATCTTTGTTAGCCTTCCACCACTACCGTCTGCCTTATATGGGCAGGCCAAGTCACCATGGATCGCATGCATCTTAATCTTCTGGATGAGCCTACCATGACGGACCTTGTCGAAATCCATGTAAACATTATCAACTGTTCTACCCTAATTGATCACCCTTGTCACCTCCTTGAAAAAATCAATTGAGTTAGTAAGACATAATCTGCCCCGCATAAAGCCATGCTGACTGTCCCTTATTAGCCCATACTTTTTCAAATGCATACAAATCCTTTCCCTAAGAATTCTCTCCAATAGCTTCCCAACCACCGGTGAGACACTCACCGGTCTATAGTTTCCTGGATTGTCCCTATTGCCCTGCTTGAACAGAGGAACGACTTTATCTACTTGCCAGTCTCCGGAACCTCTCCAGTGCCTAGCAAGGATACCAGATCCTATTGAAAGTAGTGTGTTGATGCATTTGTGTAATGATTGTATTTTGTTTTAGCCCTAACATTCAAAGCAGTGCAAGAATGTCTTTGTGCAATAGGCAAGTTGTCATGAGACTGAACCTTCATACAATTGCAAGATGTTGAAAATTTGCCATTATGTTTAAAAACAGTGATAATTTTCCATGATCAACATTTCTGTTACACTGCAATGATTATCCCATGATATGTAAAATCAGAAAGATACGATAAAATGAGACTAGGTCATGACCTAGTCTTGCAGTCTAGGTCAGCATGCAGGGAGAATGTTTGCCCTTCATGTATTTGGAAGTACTGAAATATTTCCATGAATCTAAAAGTCACTTTTTGCTTCATTGAAGGACACAATAATTGCCTTGGAAGCTTTATCACGATACTACATTGCATTTCTGAAGAGGGAAGAAGAAATCAATATGCAAATTCAATTCCATGTTTTTGGAAGTCCCATTGAGAACACGATTCATTTGCGCAGGCGTAATGCTCTGACTGAGAAAGAATTGAAGGTGAGTTTGTAGTTAGGAAGATCACAGCAACTTATGCATCAACTTCTTCATCAATAATGTTCCATTGCTTTCAAACTGCATTTTCCACTCTGCAAGATAATAACCGTTAGAACAAGCGACAATATCAGTAGATGGTCTGTGGGGAATGAAATGGTACAAAACCCAATCCATTAAACAATGTATTTCACATATGTCAACAAGTTAAATATTCCAGTGCAGGGATAAAACAAAGAAGATGAGAGTGATGAGGAAATAGTTCTGATGACAAAGAACACAAATTTACCTTTATCCATTTGAGCAAAAAAGCAGGCACACAAATAAATAATCATCTAACAATGTACATGTACAAAGGAGGCTACAAGAGGACTAAAAATGCCTAATTGTTGTCATGCATATTGTCTGAAAGGGTGTTTGAAACAGATGTGGTAAATTTGAAGAAATACAGATAATGCATCACAAGATGTTGGAGGAAGAACATTATGGACTGAGACAAACTGTATTGCCCTTTTCAGGAGTTACTAGGTGCATAATGAATTGAAAGACTTCCTTCAGTGCTGAAAGCTTTAGGTTAGTTGCATCTGGATCACAATTTCTGTTCCTGGTAATATTTAGCAAATTGTTAAAGGTGAATGTCACTGCACAGAATTCCAAACGTAACTCCAATAATGATCAGTAGAGAAAATATGCAAGGGATATGATGGGTTGTATCCTCTAATGTTGAACAATGCAGCTACAGATACAATGGATGCACTGATGATAATCTTCCAAGAATTTTAGATTCTGGAAAATTCCCAGAGGATTGAAAGATTGTGAACCTAACACCATTATTAAAAAAATATTAAGACAAAATAGCAAGCAAGTATTGCCAATTTAGGTTAACCTGGGAAGATGTTCAAGCCTACAATGAAAGATGTAATAACAGGGTACTTAGTGTATGCTATAACATCACACAGAATTAACATCCTTTCATAAAGGGGAAATGACGCTTGAACAAACTTGCTACTGTGCTTTCAGAAGGAAACAAACATTACTGATGAAGGACCACCAGTTGATGTAGTACATTTAGATTTCAAAAAGGCATTTGATAAGGTACAACTCATAAGGTGACTCAAAAGAAAACAGCGCATGGGTTCAAGGGTAGTATATTAGGATGGACAGAGGACTGCATAGCTAATAGGAGTAGAGAAGGGGCAGCAGGATGGCAACTTGTAACTAGTGTAGGGCCACAGAGTCAATGCTGCGGAGGCAATACACCTAATGTTCACTGGGTTGATTTCGGATGTGGAGGAGGGGATTGTCAAGTTTAGGAAAGTTGGGCAGGCTGGGATTACATTCATTGGAGTTTATAAGATTGAAAGAAATCTTATTTTTCAAACATTTAAGATTCTTAAGAGGCTTGATAAGTGTATATGCGGAGAGATTGCTCCCATTTGTGAAAGATTTTACGATCAGAGGCCATATTTTCAAATTGGTCGCCTATTAAGATAGGGGAAGAATTGCTTCTTTCAGGTGATAGCCAATCTATTGAACACTTTAGCAGAGCAGGTTTTAGAGGCAATGCCATTAATTATATGCTAGGCTGACATGGCCAGTTTAATTTTTAAATCAGGAAACGACGATAATGAGAAAAGGGTAGTCTTTACAGTGGAAGATACTTCAAGGATCCCCTTATTACTAAAGAATACAGGGAGGAATTAACCACATCACTACCACACCAACACTACCATTAGAGAAGTAGTATTAGACAATCTAATGGGGTAAAAGCAGATAAGACTCTTTGCCCTGATGGTTTACATCCTATGATTCTAAACAAAGTAGCTTCAGAGATGGTGTATGCATTGATTGTAATTTCCCAAAAAGGTTTAGATTCTAGAGAAGCATCTGAGGGCTGGAAAACTGCCAATGTGACATCCCTATTTAAAAAGGAAAGAGGCAAAAAGAAGATAACTATAAGCTAAATAGCCTAACATCTATTGTTGGAAATATGTTGCAATCAACTATGAAGAAAATAATAGCAGGACATTTGGAAAATCATAATCTAATCAAACAGAATCAGCATAGCCTGATGAAAGAGAAATTATGTCTGGCTAATTTGTTTGAGTTTTTCGAGGAAGTCTGAACCAGAATTGATCGAGGAAAACCAGTGAATGTGTTGTACTTGGACTTCGAGAAAGCATTCAAGAATGTACTCAAAAGTAATAAGCTAAGAGCCGAGGTTTTGAAGGTAGTATATTGCTGTGGATCAGTATGCTTTGCATGGTCAGGAAGGAGAGATCACATCTAGAGTGAAACACAGACCAAGTGAATATATAGTTCGGGGAACTTGGTGGCAATGTGGAAAGTCAGAGAGTAAGAGGTGCTGTTTGCTTGCTTTTTTTGCCTGATAGCTCGTAAGCATTTTTTTTTGAAACAGGGTAAATTGAAGCCAGAATCAGGGACCCAGAGGGTGAACCAGGTTCATTGGTTGGTAATAATTACTGATTTAAGAATCTATTATCGGTAACTTTCAGATTGAAAGTAAATTGGAGAAATATTTACAGGCTACAAACTAAAAGACCAGAACATTTTTAAATCAAATTAAGACCTAAGTAATTAAAATGGAGATGCCAGGCTAGATGATGATTTATACCTACATGACGGGGGAGCGGTCAGACCCCATACTCCAGCTCAGGGTTGATGAACTGGAATCTCAGTTTCGACCAATCAACAAATCATGCAGGGGAGAGTTACCTGGGAATGCTGTGTTTCAGGAGCCAGTCACATCCCTTAGATTAACTACCTGAAATTCGGTCAGTGGCCAGGGACGTGAGACTGTGACTAAGAGCAAGGCAGGTAGAAGGATCCAGGATGTAGTGCAGAAGGAACCTTGGCCTTTGAACTTATCTAACAGGTCTGAGATTCTTTCTTCCTGTGTGGATGAGAGTGGAGGGTATAGGGAAGATGACTATAGCAAACTGACTATAGCACTATGGTACAGGGGGACATTCAAGAGGGGATAAAAAGTGAAATGTAGTTATAATCGGGGATAGTATAGTTAGGGGAATGAACACTGTTCTTTGTGACTAGGATCGAGAGTCTCGAAAGTTGTGTTGCCTGCCTGGTGCCCAGGTTCAGGATATTCCATCTCGGCTACAAAGGAACTTGAAGTGGGAGGGGTAGAAATCCAGCTACCGTGGTCCACACAGGTACCATTGATATAGGAAGAAAGAGGAAAGAGGTTCTGCTGAGGGATTATGAGCAACTAGGTGCTAAATGAGAAAGCAGAACCAGAAAGGTAATAATCTCTGGATTATTATCTGAGCAATTTGGCACAGTTTGAACAAAATTAAAGAGGTAAATGCATTGTTCAAACGGAGGCATGGCAAAAATGAGTTTGAATTCATGGGACATTGGCATCGGTACTGGGGAAGGAGGGAGTTGTTCTGATGGTATAGGCTCGACCAGAATCATACTGGGACAAGTGTCCTGGCAAAATGCATAGCTAGGTCTGTGGGTAGGGCATTAAAATAAAAAGTGTGGAGTGAGTGAGTTCGGTTGCGTGGAAAATTATGGAAAAAGTTAGAAAGTGGTAAGTGCTCAGCAAAGTTTCCAGAACAAGTAATAGGATGAAAAGTTTGGAAAGGGTCAGGAATCTCACTTCAGGTACAGCAGATAAGAAGGGTGGCCATAAATGCAGGACTTGTATTTAATTGCAGGGACTGTACGAAACAAAGTGAATGAGCTTGTAGTGCAGATTGAAATTGACAGATACATTGTTCTGGGTATCACAGAGACGTGGTTGTTAGGGGATAAGTGTTGGGAACTAAATATCCAATGATACATGTCCTATAGAAAGAACAGGCAAATGGACAGAGATGCCGGGGTCGGCTTGTCAGTAAGAAATGAGGTAGCGCTGAAGGAACCACAGCTCTTGAGCTTGTTTATTAATGACTTGGAGGAAAGAGATGAATGTACTGCGGATAAGTTTGTAGATGACTCAAAAATATTTAGAAAGACAAGGCATGACACGGAAACAGAGGTTTACCAGGATGCTACTTGGATTGGAATGTATTAGCTATAAGGAGGGTTTGGTGGAAATATTTTATAATCATAAACGTAATCAGTTCAACCATGATCTCACTGAATGGTGGAGGAAATTCAGTGGGCCAAATGACTTTTTTTGTGAGTCTTATTGTTTGACAATGCATTCGTAAAGGTGTTTTTTTTTTCTCTTGGATGAGATGTAAAAATGAAATGTGTACATTTGCTTTTCATCTGGAAATAAATAATTGTTCTGAACAATTTCTATTGACTAATAATGATCTGACAAGCATCACGATGAAAAGAGATTTTTAGCTTCTTTTTAATCGTAAAGTTGTTCTTTGGAATTAATTAGGCATATATTATTTGCATCTCAGGAATTATATTCATCACTGCATCTCAAAAAGTACTCTGTTGTATGATAACAGCTTTTTAAAGAACATTCTTCAATGGTTGTGATTTTCAGTTCCCATAACACACATAAGATTACATTGTTTGTCAATCTGTCCATTATTATTTCATTTTTTTACGTTTCAAACACACAAGGAAATATTGATGATGCAATGAAGAGTCTGATGATAAAATATAATTACTGTTATAGTTTCCACTTGGAAGAACGATTCGCATCAAATTGACTGGTCAAGGAAATGGGACACTGACTGTGAGTACTTTGAATGTTAAAGTTATTCCTAAAATGAAAATTATGACCTTGATGATTTCTCTTGCATTCAGGTATGAAGAGATTATTTTAAAATATCCTTTAGGTTAGTGGTTCAGGCATAAAAATGTTATATGTATATTTATGTATATACATGTACATGCATAATCTGAAAAGAAAATGACTATAAATCACTTGTTACAAGGTGAGAATGATTTATTCAGATAGTAAGAACTGCCGATGTTGGTATCTGAGATAACACATTGTGGAGCTGGAGGAACACAGCAGGCCAGGCAGCATCAGAGGCTCAAGAAAGTTGACGTTTCGGGTCAGGACCCTTCTTCAGAAATGGAGGATGGAAGGGAGCTCAGAAACAAGTAGCGTGGAGGGGGAGGAGGTGCTGGGGAAGGTAGGTGGGATGGTGATAAGTGAGTGCTATCCAGATTGGAACAGATTTCCCCCAGCGGGTATTGAATACGGATTCCAAATGACTCTCAAAATCTTAGTGACTGTTAACATTCATGTTTTTTGTCTGTGTGCTTTCAGTAATTGCATGACAGTTTGAATGGTTCGTTGAGAGTGAGGAACCTATGGACTCCCACACACCAAGATGGAATTTAGTTCTAAGAGTGACTCCTCTTCAAAATATTTACCTGCTTTTAAAATCTTGATAATTTCTGCTGTCTAGTTGAACAAATTTAGCTTAATACTGCTTCAATAGGAATTAGTGTTTAACAGGAATATATTTGTGAAACTTACAGTTCCGCAAGCTGTACCATAAACTGGAGGAGCCTTTCGGTGCTTGCAAGAAGGTTCACCTCTCTGTTAATATCGAAGGAAAAATGGAGTTTAAAAGTAAGTTTACCTGGTGTCAGGGAATGAAATGTTAATGTTGACTCGAATATAGTTTCAAAAAAAAAATAATATATTTGTGTAACACTAAACTCAAATTAAAATTTGGATATGCCAGTTTTACTGATGGCTGGCTATTGGATTCATTTTAAATTAGGGTGAAGATCACTTTAAATCTAGCATATTTGTAAAGAAAAGAAATAGCATGTCAAATAAAATTAACTACATGACTCTACATGGCCCTATATATAGAATTTCCTTATAAACTATGAGACAAGAGTAAGGTTCATGTTTGACGTGCTCTGCACTGCATGGAACGACGGTGAAATCAGATTCATTGATGATTGAGAATCAAAAGAATATGATGATAAGATTTAAAAGCAAAATGTCATTGAACGCTTCAAGGAATGTATTACAGGAAAAGAGGGAAAGCATGTATGACTAATAGAATTGAATACAGTCTGAAGGCGGTGGCACAGATCAAACAGACCTGTATGCTAAAACTCACAAATTTCACATTGAACGGGACTGTTTAAACAGGCTGGAGGAAACAGACACGCCAGCGCAAACTTTTGAATTTGTGCGTTCTGTTCATAAACATCAGCAAAATTGTGGGAAACATGTTTATTCTTTCTCTTTTATTGCACAGAACCGTACGATTACACTAATTTTGATGAGGAATTTAAAGATTACGAGTCCCATCCGTTTGACTCACAGTTTGGTACCATAGGTTGGTACGATCTTCGTTCGAGAAGGAAAAGGGATGTTCCAGATACAGAAAATCGTCAAACCATTTACTACAAAGTCTGTTACTGGTTAGTAGTAATTAATGTAGTTAACATTTTTAGATCTACATGATTGCAGAATGGAGTCAATAAAAAAATTCCATCTGATATTCAACATAAATTTTAACCGGATATTAAAGCAGTTCATTTCTTTTTCATGCTGTCTGCTGCTTTCAAGAATGGTTGTCTTATTGTCGAAATGTCTTGCTTTGATTCCATGGCTTCTTCCATTAGCTCACATTGAAACGCATGTTTCTTTAGCCAAAAATGTACGTTTACCCGATTTAGCTTGACCAACATTCATCTTCCAATGCCATGGTTACAGAGGGACATAGATAAGCTGCAGAGCTGGGCTGAGAGGTGGCAAATGGAGTTTAATGCGGAAAAGTGTGAGGTGATTCACTTTGGAAGGAGTAACAGGAATACAGAGTACTGGGCTAATGGTAAGATTCTTGGTAGCGTGGATGAGCAGAAAGATCTCGGTGTCCATGTGCATAGATCACTGAAAGTTGCCACCCAGGTTGATAGCGTTGTTAAGAAGGCGTACGGTGTGTTAGGTTTTATTGGTAGAGGGATTGAGTTTCGGAGCCATGAGGTCATGTTGCAGCTGTACAAAACTCTGGTGCGGCTGTACTTGGAGTATTGCGTACAGTTCTGGTCACCGCATTATAGGAAGGATGTGGAAGCATTGGAAAGGGTGCAGAGGAGATTTACCAGGATGTTGCCTGGTATGGAGGGAAGGTCTTATGAGGAAAGGCTCAGGGACTTGAGGCTGTTTTCGTTAGAGAGAAGAAGGTTAAGAGGTGACTTAATCGAGACATACAAGATGATCAGAGGATTAGATAGGGCGGACAGTGGGAGCCTTTTTCCTCGGATGGTGATGGCTAGCACAAGGGGACATAGCTTTAAATTGAGGGGTGATAGATATAGGACAGATGTCAGAGGTAGGTTCTATACTCAGAGAGTAGTAAGGGCGTGGAATGCCCTGTCTGCAAAAGTAGTAGACTCGCCAACTTTAAGGGCATTTAAATGGTCATTGGATAAACATATGGATGATAATGGAATAGTTTAGGTTAGACGGGCTTCAGATTGGTTTCACAGGTTGGCGCAACATCGAGGGCCGAAGGGCCTGTACTGCGCTGTAATGTTCTATGTTCTATGTTCTAAAGTGAATGCCTATTTTGCAGGGAAGCAATAGCCCTCAGTTATGAAGCTCATCACACACAATGGGGATCGAACTGGACATGCACCACTCTTGGAAATGGGAAGAACCTCATTAGTTGCTTATAATAACCAATCTCCATGCTCATAGAATGCAAAATTTCATTTATATACGAGCATGATCAGTACAAAAAATCTAATTATTCTTTGCGCACTTGTCTTGGAAGACAGAAAAACATCGATGTCATCACATATTATCATAAATATTTCATCTTATGTGATCTGCCTAGTATTTGCATAAATCTCATTAATAACCTTGCACCCGACAAGAGATTTTCTAAGCTGATTTTGGAAACTAAGCTATGAATTTAATTCAATTCTAAGCTTTACTTTTCATTACAAATCAATTTATTTTGTTTAAAGGTTAAGAAACTACATTCCTGATTCCATAACTACTTGGGAAATACAAGCAGTTGGCATGTTTGCAAATAAAGGTAAAAACCTGCAAATGACTGTTGGGACATGTCTGCTCCTTTTTCTTTGTAGATTCTAGACTTTCAGCATAACTTAGCTTTATTGATGGAAGAAGGTACGATAGCAAAGTTTAAGAGACAGTCAGACAGGCACATGAGCAGGCAGGGAATAGGGTGGTGATGAACCATGGAATGGAATTAGTTTAGAATAGCATCATGACCAGTATAGACATGATTGGCTGGCAGCCTATTTGTGGACTGTACTATGTTCTAATCATTCTGCTTGACCTCATTGAATGATTCTAAATACAGCATAAGATTAAAAGGATTGCCTTTTCGTAAAACCACATTGACTTTTACTAGTGATACCAGTATTTTGTCAGTGTGGTGTTAAAACTGCATCAATAAGTTTTTTTTAAAATTCATTCACGGGACGAGGACGTCTCTGACCAGGCAGCATTCATTGCCCATCCCTAATTGCCTAGAGAGCAGTTCAGAGTCACCACATTGCTGTGGGTCTGGAATCACATGTAGGCCGGACCAGGTAAGGGTGGCAGTTTTCTTCCCTAAATGACATTAGTGAGCTAGATGGTTTTTCTGACAATTGACAATAGATTCTTAATTCCAGATTTTTTTTATTGAATTCAAATTCCACCATCTGCTGTGGCGGGATTCAAATGTGGGTCCCCTGAAAATTATGGGTCTCTGGATTAACAGTCCATTGATAATATCACTAGGCCATTTCCTCCCCACAAGTGATTTGACCTTTTCCGCAATTATTAATTTCAATCCAATGTACCTGTCATTCCTTGTTTTCTTTATCTCTCCTTTCTTGAATGAGAGATTACATTTGGTGTCTTTGAATATGTTCAGGCAATTATAGAAACATGAGCTATTTTTTTAAAAATTGCTACCACACACATTATCTCTGCAGACACCTCTGTCAGAGCCCTTTATTGTCATTTCCAGGGTATACCAGGTTTAAGGCTAAGGTTTGTCCACATTGCTAATGAGCCTTAGCAATGCCTATTGTATAATGTGTGACTACCAGTCCACAGTGATAATGGGATTGACTAGCAGTTGTCTTCTGTTCTGTCACTGCGTTATTGTGTATGTAACTAATTTGAGGAAGCATTAGACTATTTTAAAGCTTGAATGAAACAATGGTGACAATATTCTGTTTCCTTAACTTTAAGGATTCTGTATCGCTGAACCAAAGAAGGTGACAGTGTTCAAACCATTTTTTATATCCATGAAACTACCTTACTCTGTCAAAAGGAATGAGCAGTTGGACGTGAGAGCAGTATTGTACAATTATCTGCCTGAAGAACTTGAGGTAAGAAAATAAGATCCAAAGTTAATTAGTTCAGATTATGCATTCTGTGCCAAGTAGACTCATACGGTACATGATACAATTAAAAATTCATGCATCTTTTTCCATCTGCAGCATTTGGGGTCATGATGTTTTTATTTGGCCAAATTTGTACATTACGAGGTGCGTACATGTGCGTACGTGTGCGAGTGTGTGTGTGTGTGTGTGTGTGCGATCGTGCGTGTGCATGTGTGTGTTTGCGTACGTACGCTAGGCTGGCCATTCTGTAAGTGATGGCTCAGCACCACTGCCTCACAGCGCTACAGACCAGGGTTCGATTCCACCCTCGGGCGACCTCTGTGTGGAGTTTGCACATTCTCCTGGTGTCTGCGTGGGTTTCCTCCGGGCGCTCCAGTTTCCTCCCACAGTCCAAAGATGTGCAGGCTGAGTGGATTGGCCATGCTAAATTGCTCAGTGTCCAAGGATGGATAGGTTACAGGGATAGGGTAAAGGGTGTGGCTCTGGGTGGGATGCTCTTCAGAGGATCTGTGTGGACTCAATTGGGCTGAATGGCCTGCTTTTACACTGTAGGGATACTGTGCTTCTATTCTATGCTGTAATCCTTATGTCTAAGCAAAGAAACCTGAAATCTTGAAGGTTATGATTTGACAAGATAAGTTATGTTGCTGTGTTCATATTTACAGGGCAGCAATTTCATTTGAGATCTAAGTTACTGACCACACATTTTTTTCTCATTTGTGGGATGTGGGTCTCCCTGGCTGGTCAACATTTATTGCCCGTCCCTAGTTGCCCTTGAGAAGGTGGTGCTGAACTGCCATCTTGAGCTGCTACAGTCCACCTGCTGATGGTTGATCCATAATGCCCTTAGGCAGTGAATCCACAGTTTTGACTCAGCGACAGTGAAGGAATGGTGATTTATATTTCAAGTCAGGATTGTGAATATCTTGGAGGGGAACATGCAGGTGGTGGATTTCCCACATGTCTGCGGCCCTTGTCCTTCTAGATGGAAGTGGTCGTGGGTCTGAGGATCTTTGGTGGATTTCTGCAGTGCGTCTTGTAGGTAGTACACACTGCTGCTACTGAGCGTCGGTGGTGGAGGGAGTGGATGCTTGTGGATCTGGTGCCAAACAAGCAGGGACTGCTTTGCCCCGGATGATGGTAAACGTCATGAGTGTTGTTGGAGATGCACTCATCCAGGCAAGTGGGGAGTATTCCATTACACTCCTGACTTGTACCGTGCAGATAGTGGACAGGCTTTGAGGAGTCAGGAGGAGCTGCAGTATTCCTAGCCTCTGACTGGTTTTGTTGCTGCTGTGTATATCTGGTGAGTCTAGATGAATTTCTGGTCAATGATAAATCCCAAGGATGTTGATAGTAGGGAATTTAGTGATGGTAACACCATTGAATGTCAAAGGGTGGTGGTTAGATAGTCACCAATAAAAGACAGTCATAGCCTGGTATTTATGTGGTGTGAATGTTATGTGCCACTTGTCAGCCTAATTTCTGAGGTATCTCAGGTGCAAAGAATGTTGCTCACATTCAGTGATAAGAACAGTGCTGAATGAAACCAAAAAAAAAAGCCCAAAGAGAGAAATGTATTTACGGAGGTTCTTTCAGTGAGCTAACCCATGTTTTCCTCTAATACATATGGGGAAGACAGTAGAAAACCACCTCCCATGATATTTCACTTGTCATATTACTCATAAACCTTTGATGTTGAAGCTAGGTTGTGAAGAGTTGGTATAGGAGAGAGTTCTAAATTTTTACCGGTCACTTGAAAGTTTAGTCTTGTCCTTCTGAACAGCGCTAGGGATGTCAGTGCACCCAGAAGACTGCAGTGTTCAAGAAGGCAGCCCACCTCCATTGTCACCAGGGGAGTTCGGGATGGGTAACAAATGCTGGTCAAACTAGTGGAGCTCACATAGTGTTTAAAAAAAAACAAAATAACTTTGATTAGATTTATCAGCTGTTATATCAAACAATGTTTTGGACTCCTTGTCTTGCCAAGCAGAGCTGACATCTCTGATCTACTCAATTGACCCCTCTCATAATGTTTAGGATCTATATTTGTACAATACTCAGGATTTGTCCATTCAATACAAAACAGACACATCCTTCCCAATCCTTAAAAACCTCTTTGTCTGCTCTGCTTTTCCTTTCAAACATATTTTGCATATTTTCAACTGCGTCTATTTGCCTTTGTATCTATATCACAAATATTCACGATGCAAATGCTCCTCATAGTGCAATTCCAATCTTATTTTCTTTTATGCAATGACATTGCACAAAAAAATACTTCAACAATATGTACATCAGCTTAGTTATTCTTATTTAAAATATTGTGCATGTATTTCCCATAGGTTTTCGTATACATGAGAAAGGCAGAGGGGCTGTGCAGTCCTGCTGTTTCAAGGCATAATGCAAGGAAAGTTCTGATCAAAGCAAATTCAGCTGTCTTTGTTAACTTTGCTATTGCTCCATTGGTCATTGGCAACATGCCAATCAATGTTATTGCTTTCAGCAAAAGCGCTATGCACGGGGATGCTGTATTAAAATATCTGAAAGTTGTGGTAAGTGAATGTTGATTAGTAAATCCTGTTGCATGACATAGTAAAATGATATTGTAACCACTATTATGTCAGTTTTGTCAATTCTGCAATATCCTGTTTTCAAAGGGGCCCTGAATAAATAGTTTAGAAAACCTAAATTTCAAGATTCAGGCAATGGAGCTAGTTGTTTTACTCTTAGAAAGAGACTCAAGAAATTAAATTAATCATGTCATGGATTTGTGTGTTGTATTATCCTATAAAACCATTTTTGCGGCTGGTTTGAAGTATTAACATTTAGAGGTTTCATCAACAGACTCTGTTTGGTCATGTAAAGGTAGGAGATTTATCTCTGTTTAATCAAGAAAAATTACGACAATGTATAACAGTCAGGGACGGCCACAGACCTCATTAATTAAGAACCTGTTGCACTCAATGACAAGCTACTTTTATTTTTAGCAGGTGAAAAATTGTTCGCCTGCTGTAAACTTAATCAGATCAGACAGAGGTTATTTTAATTTACTTTTTCTGCCTTGTGCCTTTGCTAACGTAAAGGGGGGGGGCGATGTTTTATTCCAGTAATACAAAGTCTCAGTTTTACTGTTGAAGACATACTGTGTCAATTTATAAACACCTTTTAGAAAGACCATATTGGCCTGAGAATAAAGACCACACCAACTGAACAGCTTGTCACCAGGACCACAAAGTTGATGTTTTAAGTAAGGGTTTCAGTAACTGGGCTTGTTATCCCCGGAATATATAATGTTAAGTTCTGATATCATGTCATCTTCATGGTGTTCAATTGGAACTGATTGGAATGATAAGAGGCAATGTTTTCCAGTGGTGCCATTTTCTAGGTTAAAATGTAAATCAGAGCTATGCCATTCAGCACAGAGATTGTGGGCTAATTCTTGGCAGAAGCTCGTTGATAGTGGAGAACCCAAAAAAAGCTCTCCAGAGAGAGAAAATATGTCAGCTTAATTCATCATTTTGTAACTGAAAATAATAGCACTTTGCAACTTATCCAAGTCTAAAACTGTCAGTATTCTATTCGCTAAGATTGTGTTTAATGGCATTGCAGATCGAAGAAATGACTGACTTTCTATTACTCTTAATTAACTTCTTTCTCTCTCTCCCTGGCAGCCTGAAGGTGTAATTGTGACAGAAGAATCAAGCATCCCCATAAATCCCAAAGGTGAGAAAAATTTGGCTTCCAATAGGCAGTAGTGGCATAGTTGGTATTTCACGGAACTCGCAAAGC
>NC_063366.1:263831-300331 GCF_021869965.1 Rhincodon typus
CTTAATAGTGAAAATGGTCCTCTTCTTAAAATCCATTCCAAGCTTTTAAATATCCTCAAATATTGACTTTTTACATTCATATCCCATATTACTCTTCAATCTTTTTAACACTGTTGCCTGAAAAGGAGTATTCAAACACTTTTACTTAGATATTCTTCCTTTGCGTGACAGACAAAAGGCAGGGAACTGACTCGGAATTTAATTAAACAAGCCCTTCTTTACGTAACCCTTTAAATTCCAATGCTTAGTAAAAAATATACATTTGTTTCAACATTTACTTCTTATTTCATCTAACATCTTCAGCTTTAACTCACTGCATTTAAGTTCATTTTATCTTATTTTAACTTCATTCATGTTTAACTCTAACTCTTATTTTAACTCTATAAGTTTGGCTTGAGTCAAATACCATCCCAATTTAAGTGAAGTGACCAACTTTGTTCTCTGAGATAACAAGGTGTAGAGCTGGATGAACACAGCAGGCCAAGCAGCATCAGAGCAGGAAGGCTGACGTTTCGAGCCTAGACCCTTCTTCAGAAATGGGGGAGGGGAAGGGGGTTCTGAAATAAATAGGGAGAGAGGGGGAGGTGGATAGAAGATGGATAGAGGAGAAGATAGGTGGAGAGGAGACAGACAGGTCAAAGAGGCGGGGATGGAGCCAGTAAAGGTGAGTGTAGTTGGGAGTTAGGGAGGAGATAGGTCAGACCAGGGAGGACGGACAGGTCAAGGGGGCGGGATGAGGTTAGTAGGTAGGAGATGGGGGTGGGGCTTGAGGTGGGAGGACAGGATAGGTGGGAGGAAGGACAGGTTAGGGAGGCGGGGACGAGCTGGGCTGGTTTTGGGATGCGGTAGGGGGAGGGGAGATTTTGAAGCTTGTGAAGTCCACATTGATACCATTGGGCTGCAGGGTTCCCAAGCAGAATATAAGTTTGTTCTCTGTGTAGATCTCTCCACATGGTTCTTTGTCTTCTCTCTGAAGATTACTTCAGGGCATGTGCTTCTAATTTGTGGTTTGGAAGTGTTGGCAGAGTTGAGGCAGTTGACTCTGAATTGAACCCCATGATATACCTTTCCTTGAAATGCTTGATGTTGTCAAAATTGAAGGAAATCTACTCTGGTATACCCTTAGTGTTGTATCTCACTTGGGAGTACTTGATTAGGTCTGTGCAGCAAAATTAACTCTTTATACCACCACATTGTCTTCCAAAACACAATCAAAAGAAGTACAATGTAAAATAAGTTTCATTTTGTGCAAAATGTCTTTCCAGTCTGAACCTGTGAGTGTATAGGGAGATTTGATCTGCTCTGTTGCAAGCTCTAACTAATGACCTTTTGACCCGAAATGATCATTGATTAATTTTATGCCAGGATTTTTTTCAGTCACGACGAAATTCGTAACTCATTGTATTTTAACTGGTTCGATGCAAAGCCTCAGCATAACATCATAAACTTTATACAGCATTCCAGTTTTTAAGAGTTCAGATTAAGTTCTTCTTGTAAAAGCACAACACCCATTCTAGACTTTGCTCATTAAAGAAATTGTTGCCAAAGGTAAATATATGTTATGAAAGTTCAGCTGCTCTTTAATCAAACATAAAATGTATTGTAAAAACCGAAAGAACTGTGGATGCTGTAAATCAGGAACAAAAACAAAGTTGCTGGAAAAGCTCAGCAGGTCCGGCCGCATCTGTGAAGGACAAAACTGAGTTAACATTTTGGGTCCAGTGACACTTCCTCAGAGGAAACATTAACTTTGTTTTTTCCTTCACAGATGCTGCCAGACCTGCTGAGTTTTTCCAGCAACTTTGTTTTTATTCATAAAATGTATTGTGATATGTTTCGTTCTCCTTTCTCGCCTGCTTCCCTCACTTTAAGTGAGGGATCATAGAACATAGAAAAGTACAGCGCAGAAGCAGGCCCTTCGGCCTACAATGTTGCGCTGAACATGACTCCAAATTAAACGAATCCCTTCTGCCCATCCTTAGTCCATATCCCTCCATTCCTTGCATATTCATGTGGTTATCTAAAAGAGTTTAAACACCCTTATCTTATCTGTCTCCATCACCACCACCCTTGGCAATGCACTCCTACCACTCTCTGAGTAAAAAACTAGCCCCGACATCTCCTTTGAACTTTCCCTCTGTCTCCCCTAGCACTAGATATTTCAACTCTGGGGAAAACCTTCTGGCCTTCAACCCTATCTATGCATCACATATGTTCTGTCAAATTTCCCATCAGTCTCTACCACTCCAGAGAAAACAACATGCATTTTTCTATCCTCTCTTTATAGTTCATACCCTCTAATCCAGGCAGCATCCTGGTAAACTTCTTCTGCACCCTCTCCAAAGCCTCCACATCCTTCCTGTAATGTGACGACCAGAATTGAACGCTATACTCTAAGTGTGGTCTAACCAAAGTCTTATAAAACTGTAACATAACATCCTGACTCTTGTACTCAATTCCCCGACCAATAACGGCCATGCATGCCATATGCCTTGTTTACCACCCTATCTACTTGTGTGGCCACTTTCAAGGGAGCTAGGGACTTAAACCCCAAGATCCCTTTATACATCAATGCTGTTCAGGGTCCTGCCATTAACTGTATACTTTTCCTGAACATTTGATCTCCCAAAGAGCAGCAACACACACTTAGCTGGATTAAACTCCATCTGCCATTTCTCCAACCATATCTGCAACTGATCTACATCCCACTATATCCTCTGACAACCTCCGACACTATCCACAACTCCACCAATCTTTGAGTCGTCTGCAAACTTACTAACCCACCCGTCTCCATTTTCATCCAAGTCATTTATATATATCACAACAGTAGAGGTTCTGGTATAGATCCCTGTGGAATATTACTAGTCACGGACCTCCAGCCAAAAGAACACCCACCAAACACTTTGTCTTCTATGGGCAAGCCAATTCTGAATCCAAGTGGCTAAGTCACTGTGGATCCTATACATCTTAATCTTCTGAATTAGCCTACCTTGAGGGACCTTGTCGAAATCTATAGACTGGATATCCAAAATGTAGGATACATTGGAAACTCAAGGGTAGAACAAACAGTAAACTCAGAATTCAGGAAAGACTGGAAATACTGGAGGTAAAATTGGCAGATACCTCTGCTCTGCTAATCTAAAGAGCCAAATCACTAGCCTGTGCGATAATGGATTCATTGACCAAGGACTTAATTGGAGGTTTGCTTATGTTAGTGGAGCATGGAGCTCAGGATTTATGTGATTTGTTTTGAAGTGAGTATGTTGAATGCTGTCTATTCGCATTGCAACCCCTGTCAATGATCAGGCAAATTGCCTATTTCTATCTTTTTGCTTCTCGGTATTTGAAACAGATCACAAATGTGAGAAAGTCTTATGGTCGTTTTCTTGTTCTTTAAGATACGAAGACGACGGCCAACTCCAGCGATTCTGATGATCCCCCATCAGCAGTTCTCTGGCATATCAGGTAATCACACTGTACATATGCTGAATGGTAAGAATCCAAATCGATAAGATATGGCCTGATGTTTAACATAAATTTGTCAAATCAACTTGCAGCACCTTTTACAAATCAATCCTTAAGTCTGGACGATTCCTTAGTTGAAAGAAAACATGACTTTGGCGATTTTGTCAATTATTCAAAATTCATGGAATCTGTTGTTGAGCCATTACTTCTCTTGTATCCATTCTCTTTAAGCCTATCATCGCCTCGTCAGCTTATAATTGTTAAAATCCTGATGTTTTCTTCCAAACAGAATAGTCTTAACTTTCCCAACTTAACTTTCATAACTGAAGCACTTCATTTCTGGTAAGATCCTGGTGAGGTGCTTCCACATTTCTTCACCTTCACATCCTGGATCAATTATAGTGCTACAGAAATATTCAAAATAAAACCTGCGCTGAAGCCTTTCAAATGACTTCTCTGTTTCTAGTCCAGCGTTTGCTTAAAATAGCTTGGTCTATTTGCTGATAGCAATGCATTTTGTCTCACCCCTCTCCCCTTTATGATTTTCCTCCTCATAATAAATGATGCTGGTATAAGGACAACACTGTGTTTCTAATGGTAGATACTTCAAAATGGAGCTATCTTTGTGTTCACAACATTCATACATCAAAGACTGCAAGATGTCACGTTATTTCTCTCTTTCCTGCATGAATTGTATTATTTTAATTGCTATTGGGAGTTCTTTTTTTAAAGTTGCAATCAATTTCTGGATGATATTTTGCGCAAATTTGAGGAAAAATTTCCATCCTTGCTCCTACTACATATTGTGATGTCTAGCTCTTGATATCATATATCATATCGTGTGTCCACACATGGGAATAGACTTGCAATCAGACTTCTACTCCAACGAGTAGAATCCTGTCATAATGTTCAATTGAAATAAGTAAGAAAGGGTCAGCAGTAATGACAATGGAAGTATTCATTTAGTGTACAAGCAATTCTATTTTGTCATGTCATATAAGGTAAGTCTCTCTCCTCACTTGGTACTAATTACTTGCCTTTACATGAACGTGCAGAAATGCAATTAAATTGTAATTCTCGATAACTGGCTCAATGAGGCAGAGATTTGTATAACACAGATAAAGAAACATCGGGTAATCACGAAACCAGTCGAGCAGCAGGCATTGAGTTGTGCAGAGAAAATAACAAAGGTATAACTGACAATATTGACTCTGCATAGTCCTTCTTATAAAGCAATGGGAGAACAAAATGTTATTCTCAAGATTTACTTGTATTGAATAAACAACCTGTTCATCATGTTAAAATCTGATTCAGCTTGGTAACTGGGATCCAATGTACACAGCACACAAAGGAGTACAATCCGAGAGTGTGAAGCATGATTTAAAGTGAGCTAATTTGGAAAATTAGCCAAAGATAAAACATCTAACTACATGTAATTTTAACTTTGACCTGAATCAGAAATAACACAAATTTAAAATGACTTAATAAGCTTAAAAGGTCAAAAACCACACAACACCAGGTTATAGTCCAACAGGCTTATTTGAAAACACAAGCTTTCAGAGTCTCACTTGTTCCACAGGTGTTAGTGAGAGAGGTGGCATCAGACACAGAATTTATAAGCAAAAGATCAAAGGGTCACAGAACTGATGCGAATGTATTGAAAAAATCTAAGATGGCTTTAATAGGTTGGAAAGGAGATGCAGGTTTTGATTGATTAATATGCAAATCCCAGAATTTCTTTCAAGTCACTGCCTGAGATAACTAAAAGTTTTATCAGTATATCTCAGGTCACACCATGCATTTTATGTGTGAGGCCTTGTTTAGAATCTGTCTGTATTTTAACTTGGAGTCAGATTGGTTTTATTTCCAAAGTAGGTATTTATAAAATGCCACATTGACTGTCTACAAATTGTGTGCTCCTCTTGAACAAAATAGAATGTATCTGCAATACATCAAGAATGTTAGCACATTTGACATTGTACATGTTAGCCACTCCTCTGCCTGTTTTGATGGAAAAAAATACGTATGGAAGAAAATGGAGGCTCGTCAAAGTTCCATGTGAGTCCCATGAGTAAAAAGATTCATATATAATCCATGAGACTAATGCAGAAGCAATTAAAAGTTCAACAGCCAAATAAATTTAAGAAGCACCAGATACATGAGGAAACAGCACCGAGCGGGGAGTTTTAAATTGTAGCTGAAGGTCAAGTTCTACAATTATCTAAGACAAATAGGCAGTACTCTCTCCCGCCACAACCAGCTGCACTAAACTGGAAAATCAAGTGTGGTATCACCAGAAATTTGTAAATTCATTGACTGATAAAGAACTGATATTAGCAACAGTTCCTAAAAAAAAACTGTAATTTAAAGGGATTATTAAGGGATTAACTGAAAACAATGGGGATAAATGAAAACAAGAAATGCTGGAAATCATAGTGGGCCAGGCAGCATCAATAGAGACAGAGCAGTCTGAAGTTGAGTCTAGACGACTCTTCATCAGAAATAAGTGAAAGTCAGAGCTAACATAATCAAAGATGGAAGTGAAAAAGCGGTAGCACTCAGGCTACGGTGCCTGGGGCTCGTCCACTTCTGTGTGCTTTTCTTTTTTAATTTTGCTTGTTTTTCTTTGAAGTCTTTTCTCTTACGTTTCCACCTCGGTTGCAGCAGCATCAGTGAGTGGATGAAGATGGTAGCACGGGCCCAGCGAGTGGTGAGGCAAAGTAAATGACGAAGGAGGAGGCATCTGGTGGCAGCAGCGGCAGTAACACTGAAATGAGGCTGACGCAGCTCCACCCCAGCTCGAGGTCTCCCAGCAAGTGAGGAGCAGGTCCTAGGCTTAATCCTCTGGTATAGACTCTCAGGCTGAGACAAGGTTCCAAGTTTGTGGCTAGGCCTAGGCACCTGACAGTGGAGGCAGCGACAGCGGCAATTTTGGTCCCAATGCAGGACCCTGTGGCACTGATGGTGGCTGCATCAGGGGGTTTGGTGTAGCACGAACGCCTTGGTGGAGTTGGTAGAGGCAAGATAGCGCCGAGGAGAGGAGACTTCCAGCGGTCGTGTGGCAGTAGTTGCAGAGTGTAGTCGGTTTTGCAGCAGGGACTCCAGGCATCGGGGTGGAAGAGCTCGGATCCGGGCTCATTGCTGAATGAGAAGCAGGAGCTATTCCAAAGACCACCTAACTTTATTGAGATAAGACTGTAAGATGAACTTTATTGTTTTATTTTTCTGACTTTACGTTGTGTGTTTTGGTTTATTATCCGTGTTTTAAGATGGCACCTGGGAGTGGCGACACTTAACAATACTGTATTTGTAACGAATAAATCATTTTATTTAAAAAGTGCAAGCAATAACGATAAAAAGATGAGGAAACTAACCTAGGACACGAGAAATAGAGGGAATTCAACATAAAATGGGTACCTTTAACACCAAGTGATTAAGAAATGAAAAAAAGTGGTCTAATATGTAAGAACAAGTTAATATAAGACAAGAAAGTTCAGGTCAGCCAAGTGGAACGTGAAGGCAAGGTTCCTTACTAGTGTCCTAGATACCCACATGCATTGCATGAGCTCCCAGCTACAGAAACTTAACAATTTATTAAACCCAATATCTTACGGCATTAGCCATAAGCCTGTACTTAGTCTGGATTTAAGCAGAGATAAGATTAATTACTGAGCTCGTAGTAATAGCAACAATCTTTAACAAGATCTAATTCTACATACAGTTTAAGGGAGAGAACAGGCAGTCCACAACTATTACTTTGAATTTAAACAAAAAAATTTGAGGGCAAGAAATCAGAGCTAGCAAAAGTGAACTTGCAATTTAGATTAAGTGATAGGTCAATAGAGATGCTGTAAGAAACATTTAAGGGGTTATTCCACAAACTGCAAAATAGATAAAATCCAACAAATGTGAAAAATACTAAGGGACGGACCCTTGTGATTAAGAATAAAAAATCAATGGTAGTAGCAAACTGAAACAAAGATATATAATTTTGCAATGGTAGGTGGCAGATCAGAAGATTGGACAAAACATCATTTTTAAAAAAAGGTAAAATAATACTAAAAAATTATTAAGGAGTGAAAATAGTGCACAACTGTAAGTTACAAAGAATATATTAACAGAAAGGACATGTTTATTCAGATATCATCTTTAAAGAAAAAGAATTAAGAAAATTGTAATTGACTGTATTGAAAATAAATCTGGGCAATTAGTAATGGAAGAAAAAGAGCAGACAGATTGAACAGATATTTTGTTGGTTTTCTCTGAAGATGGAACTTGCGGTGTAGATAAGAATCTGTGGATGTATTGAATTTAGACTATCAGAATACATCTGATAAGGTGTCACATCAAAGGTTATTGTGGAAAATAGGTGTTCATCGTGGAGGGTTGACATTCGCATGGATAGAACATTGGCTGTCTAACAGTAAACAGTTTGAGAGTTGGTGCCGGGAAGTCATCTGACTACTTTTGTAAAGGATTTGGGTGAATGGGCCTGTGGTATCCTGGCTGAATTTGCTGATGACGCAGTATGAATTGGGATATAATTGGTAATCGTACAAAAATAATATTGGTTGATTATGAAGAACCATTGCAGAGTTCTAAATGGTAAATTGTGCTTAACTAACTGGAGTTCTTTTGGAAAAGGTAACTGTTACAGCACAGACAGACAGGAATTTGAACAGGACTTGGAGTCCAGAAAGGGATGTAGATAGCTTAAGGGAGTGGGTAAAGATCTGGCAAATGGAGTGCAATATCTGTGCTGCTCACAGAATTGAGAGGATATTAATACATTGGATGCAGTTCAGGGAAGGTTTGGTAGACTAACAATTAGAATGAGCAGACTGCATCATGAGAAAGGACTAGCTAGGCTCGGCCTGCATCCTTTTAGAGTCAGAGGTGACTAAGTGAAACATATGAGATCTCGAAAGGACTTGACCAGTTGGGTGCTGAAAGCATGTTTCCTTGTGTGGGTGGATCTAAAGCTAGGGATCATAGGAAAAATAAGGGATTGTCCAATTAAAACAGAAATCGGTTTCATATCTTAAACAATAGACTTAACTATTTATTAAATACACTAACTTTTGCAGAGATAAAGTTAAACAACATGATTAAAGCTGAAACATATGTTTTCAGCCCCCATTCACACAAAAGACAGACAAACATCCACAGCTGAGGGATAAAGTAAAAATAACTAGAGTGGCCAGATTGATGAAATGGCTTTCCTGGTCCATTATTTCACAAGCATAAACGTGGAAGCCTTGACTTTTTTTTTTCTCTGAAACATTGATCGGGGTGATCTTCTCAGTTCACTCAGGCAAACATTGCAATACTTCTCACTTATCCTTCTGCCCTTTGGGCTTCCACAAGCCACTGTAACAGATCAGGCCACAAGCTTTCAACACTTCATGCTGGTTCATCAGCAACCCAGAACCAGAAAATACAACTTTTCCATTCTAGACGATAGGCTCTATACAGGTGAAATTCTTCAATGGCATTAACCATGTAAATCCTTTTATGTATTTTATATAATTCAATAAGATCAAATTCTTCAAATTTCAGGAGAATATAGGTTCAGTTTATCTAATTTCCCTCCATAGGACAGTGAACCTCCATTGCATAAATCCGTGGCAATAATAACCTTTCCAACATTGCCAAAAACTGCACAGAACAAACCCAGTGTTGTCCAAGTAAGCCACTACACAGTTAGAGCATGAACTCATAACTGCTGCACTCAGATTCTTTTGTGATAAAGAAGAATTTCCACTAGTTATCCTAACTGCTAACTGTACCTTCATTGCAGATTACTATGTATTATTGATGCTCAACACTTGTATGTGTACAATCTCATGTATCTTATTATGAAGTGCTCTGCACGTTGCAGTCCCACTAACAGTACGATTAATCTCCTTTCTTTCAACATTGTATTATGTTCATTGTAAATGAACGTGTGAGTTGAAATTTTGAGGATCATCCTCCTATGTGATAAGAAAGATCAAACGGAACCAACTTGTTTGGGGCAGACCATTTTCTCAGGATCATGGGCGATCTTGTGGGAGATTGTGTGTCCTCACCTCCATGCTGTTTGGCAATGAGAAAAAGCAAATCGTGACCTTGATTGCATATTCATGTCAAGGCAAAAACCTTTGTCCCGACATGAGCTGAGTAAAATAAAAATCTGATCATTCCTCAATGACTTCAACAAATCCAAATTGACTTAGCTGTCCTTACACTAACTTTGATAACAGCAAACCATTTATTCAACATTAAATCCTGCCCAGTCAATCACATGGTAAATCCATAGAATCTACAGCGGATCACTGAACATCCATCCACCCAATATATAGAAATGAAGATGCATAGAAAATTGAAGCAGGTATAGGCCATTCGGCCCTTAGAGCCTGCACAATTCCTTATGATCATGGTTGATCATCCAGCCTTATTCCCATATTTTCTCCATATCCTTTGTGCCTTTTAGCCTCATGCTATACCGAACTCCTTGAAATTGTGCAATGTTTTGGTCTTTACTGTTTTCTGTGGTAGAAAATTCCACAGAGTCACAGCTCTCCAGGTGAAGGAATTCTCATCATCTCTGTTTTAAATAGAGTGTTACCCTGGTTCTAGACTTCTCTTGACTTTGGGAACGTCCTTCCTGCATCTACTCTGTCTACTCCTGATAGAATTTTATCACTTTCAATAATAACCCCTTTGATTCTTCTGAACTCCAGCAAATATAATCCTAACTGATTCAACCTCTCCTTACTTGTGAGTCTTTTCAACACAGGAATCAATCTGTTAAGCCTTCACTGCATATGCTTTATAGCAAAAGCATCCTTCCTCAGATAAAGAGACCAAAAGTGCATATATTTTCATCAAGGCATAATTTAATTATAACTGAAGATGTAATTTAAGCAAGACATCCCTGCTCCTATACTCAAATCCTCTCGCTACGAAGGCTAACATTCCAGTTGCCTTCTTAATGTACTACATGCTTACGAGTGAGTAATGTATGAGAACACCCAGATCTTGTTGCACATTTCCCTCCTATTTTATAGCCATTCAGTAATAATAATGCCTCCTTGTTTTTGATCCTAAAATAGATAAGCTCACATGTTCACATTATACTGCATCTGCCATGCATTTGCCCAACTACATAGCTTGTTGAAATCTTAGTGAATCATCTCCCAATCCTCCTCACTGCTCACCTTCTCACCAGCTTTGCGCCCTCTGCAAATTTGGAGATATTACATTTAGTTCCATTAGCTAAATCTTTCATACATATTGAGAATAACTTGTGTCCTCGCACTGATTCCTGTTATATCCCACTCATCACTGCTTGTCATTTGGGAGAAAAAGCTTACTCTTTGTTTCCTGACTGTCAACCAGTTTTCTAAATCTGTCAATATACTGCACCTACTCCCATTCTACACACTAATCTCTTATGTGTGCCTTTGTTCAAAGCCTTCTGGAAGTCCAAATAAGCCAGATCCATTGCCTGCCCTTCACCAACTTATGTCCTTGAATAATCCTGATAGATTTATCAAACATGATTCCCCGTTCATGAATGTGTCAGATCCTGTTGTTGTTTGCCAAGTACTCAGTTTCTGTATCTTTACTCCCCCCTATTCTCACATACGGACAAACAAGGAGGCATACGAAAGCACTCAGATTCAATCTTACTCGTACATTGTAGGCATGTTCGAACGAGCACAGATGTGAACGTGCAAGAGGGATAATTAACAAAAATCACATTTATTTAAGCTAACTGTATGAATATATCTACAGTTATTAATTGGATTTCTTCTTCACTGGTAGATGAAAAGAAGACCACAGTCTGCCAGGTACAGGTAAGAGAATTTAACACTGATATTTCTGTAATAATCACTTTCTATAATTGCAACCCACAGAATATTCCCTGTGTAGTTAATCTATAAGTATCAGTCCGCCACTGTGACCAATGCAAAAGTTATTCCTTGTTTTGCCCGGACACTCAGTGCCCGTTTTATCCCTCCATGTATGCCCCACTTAGTTCGCAGTCTGGAATCTGAATGTATCATGTCATGACTCACAAGGGGGCACGCTAGAAATTAAGCCGTCTTCTTCTCAGAGTCCTTACAAAATGTAAATATTTTAACAGTTATTATATAACGTTCCCGTATGTTCCGGAATTCCAGACCAAGATAGTTGTAACGATTTCTGTGTTTGACAAGAATTACTATTTATGACAAGTCATTAGATTTTGTTTACAGGAAACAGTTACAAGTCACCGGCACACAGAGCTACAAATTGCAATTCTAATTCCATTATAAACTGCCTCTTACAAACGCACAAACAAACACAAGCACACAGGAGAAAATAGGTCATTGGGGGGAAGAAAGCAAAGAACGCAGCTCAGTAGTTCGTATTCACGGGTCGCTTGTTGCTGAGTTGATCCTTTTTAATTCTTAATACTCTTCAGAAACTTGCTTTCCAGTCTACTCCACTGGATTGCAAGAGACACAGGTGCTGGTTAATCTTAACAAAAAGGCCTCTGACTAATCAGTTAAGAGTCACAACGACTGAAGCAAAGGTGAATTAGTTTTCATCATTAATGTCCCCTAGGGAAGGAAACTGCCAATTTTATCTGGTCTGGCCTATATGTGACTCCAGACCCATAACAATGTGGTTGACTCTTAACTGCCCTCTGGGCAATTAGAGATGGGCAGTAAATGCTGCCCAACCAGCGACGCCCTCATCCCATGAATAAATAAAAAAAGTGCAACATTTGTTTTGACAGCAGAGAACCAAGACATAAGCTCTTGAGCTGGTGGAGAACAAAATCATTTTTCGCTCTGACAATATTTTGCTCCCAGCTCCAAGTTTTCATTTAGCTGAGAAACAATCACATGTTGGCAGGCAAAATACCTTTTGACATTCATAATTGGTCACTAATCCAGAGACGAATCAACTTCACGTTGCTAATCAAAGCTGTATCATTACATAGTACCTTGTCTCTAGTTAGTTAATATGTAACACTATCTTTATAATAACTTACAAAAGGATGTGATTGCATCCTCACCGTATTAAGACTGTGGGCATGAATCCTTTACAGTGATCCATCTCTTATTGAATGTCTGTTGAAATGTGACATGTATTAAGTTATATCACTGTGATTCCCTCATGAAGAACACTATTTCAGACTAAGTCCTTCACTGTGATCCTTGTACAATTGTGTTTCCTTTGCATGGTTAATATTTGTTATTTCCCCACTGGCATTCTTGAGGAAGTGTTTATTATTAAATGTAATCAATATCACTTTGACCACTCCTCACTGTGTTGAGCTTCAGTTCTTTTCTGTGATCAGTTGTGAGCACGAGACCCTCCCTTTGATGATTTGCACAAGTGAGTGTCTGTGAACATTGCCATTAGCATGAGACTCTTTAATAACCATCAGTACGTGAGGTTTGGTCTCTCAAAGTATTCAGTATGCGAGTACCTCAAATTGATCAATGGTTGTGTCAGTGCCTGCATTGAGATCATTCTGTTTTCAGTGCACATTCTGATCAGTGTGCAGAAGTGAGTCACTCAACATAATAGTGTAATTGTGAGATGCTACGTTTATGCATACGTTTTTCAATGCGTTCAGTGTGATGGCGGCTCATGAATTCTTTATACCCGTGAGACCCTTTCTCATAGGCTGTTGGGACTCACTCACAGTTATGATCATGTTCTAGGATTCCAATTCTGTGTGTAATGCATTTGTGTGCCCTTGAATGTATTGGAGTGAATATGAGTTACTCACTATGATAAATAAGTTAATGGGTATCTCGTGTTCAGTCTGTGTATGACACTCTCTGTCCATCACTGTGATATTGCATGAATATGAGTCATTCGGTGTAATTGGTTTGAGGGGAGATCATCCCAGTAATACTTGCTTAATTGTGAGCCTTTCAATCAAATCAGTGAGGGAATGTGACCTTTGTGTGGGTGTTAAGACACTCACTTTGTAAAGTGAGGTGTGAGCACATCACTATTATCAGTGTGTGCTTGAGGACCAGCACGGAAATAGGCTGTCACTGTGTGTTTCTCATTGTGAACAGCAGCTGAGAATGAATGTCCTACTTATGTGAATATGAGAATGTAGATTTCTTACTCTAATCAGTTTGAGTGTGGGTGCATTATTTGACCTTGGACAGTCCGAGTGTGAAATCGCGTTTGTTCTGTGTTTATATAATATACTAAAGGCATATCAATTAACTTTGCTTAGGAAAATCCAATCTCAAAGTGTGACTTTTATTTTACAGTGATACCTGTATGAATGTAACTCACTCTCAACTTCTGTGATCATTGTCTGAATGTGTTCATAGAATCATACAGTACAGAAGAAGCTCTTTGGCCCATCAAACCTGCAACTACCCAAAAAAGCTACTCTAAATTTACACTATTCCCACTTTCCAGCACTTGGCTGATAGCCTTTAATGTGTTGACATTTCAAGTGCTGTCTTTTTTAAATGTTGTGAGGATTTCTGCCTTGGCTAATCTCCCATGCTTCCATTCCAAATTCCCACCACTCTCTGGATGAAATAAATGCAGATCTGCTCTAAATTTCCTACCTTTCACATTATGACCACTATTATTAACCCTTCGACTAATTTGGAGCAACTACTTCCCAGCCACCCTGTCTGTGCACCTCTCAATCTTCATCACCAAAATCAGATCCTCCTTCAGACTTGTCTGCTCTAAAGAAAAGAACCCAAACTTATCCAGCCTCGCTTCAAGCTAAACTACTCCATCACAGGCAACCTACTGGTCAATCTCCTCTGCACGCGTCCAGTGCAATCAAACTGTACCTATAGCATGGTGAACAAAAGTGCACACAGTACTCCAGCTATGGCATAACCAAAATCCTGTGCAGCTGCACTCTGCTCTGATCATCTATATGACGAATGACAAAGGAAAGTACCCCTTGATTAACCTATTAAACTCTCCAACTGGCTTCAGGGACTTGTGGACAATACTCTATGATCCATCTGTCATTCTGAGCTTCCTAGTGTCCTGCTATTCAGTTAGTACTCCCTTGTCTTGTTACTTCATCCAAAGTGCATAACTTCATGCTTATCAGTGTCTCTTCTGTCCGCCATCGATCAGCCTGTCTGACCAAACAATCTTTGGGGCATTCATGATGCCGAAGATATCATGGTTAGCACATTTAGTGAGCTGGTCACACCACAAGTAAGGGCTACGCAGGCAGAAAAGCATTGGGTGACCACCAGGAGGATGAATAGGCATGAACAGGAAGTGCAGGATTTCGCTGCGACCGTCCCTCTTTCAAATAGAAATGGTGGTGGATACTGATGGGAATAAATTCTCAGGGGAAGGCTATAAACAGCCAAGTGTTTAGCATTACTGTTGGCCCTGCTGCGTAGCAGGGGAGGGAAAAAAAGGGGGAGCTTTATTGATTAGGGACTCATTTGTCAGGGAAATTGACAGGTGGCTCTGTGGCCATAAAAAGTCTCTTAAATGGCATTATGACTCTCTGGTGCATAGGTTCAGGGATGTCTCAGAGCACTGCAGGGCATTCAGAAGGGGAAGATGAATAGGCAATAGTCATGGTACATGCCTGCGCTGATGACATGCATAAAAAAGAAATGAGGTGCTTCAACTGGAATTTGAAGAGTAAGGAAATGCATCAGGATGTGAAAACATGGGACATGTAAGGAACTTTTGAGGACAGGAAAGCGAAATTGTATCTTTCTGAATATTAAGAAGCCAGACTGGTAAGGCTGATGAACTTGCAGTAATGATCACCTTGTGGAAATATGAAATTGTTGCAACAACTGAGACATGGGTTGAAAGAATGGCAGGACTGGCAGGTCAACATTCCAGGGTATAAAAAGTTTAAGCCTAGTCATGGGTGGGGTGTAAGAGAGGTGGTGACATCACATGATCAATAAAGAAGACCATCGCTGCCGCAATGAGGAAAGATGTCCCAGAAGGCTCTTCAGATGAGACCATCTGTTTTAGAGTTTAGAAATTAAAAAAGAAAGGCGATCACTTTGCTGGGAATATACTACATGCCTTCCAATAGTCAGAAGGAGATAAAGGAACAGATGTAGACAGATCTGAGATGTGAGAGGAACATGTCAGAGATTTCAAATTTGCTAATGATAATTGGGATTGCATTAATGTGAAAGAATTAGATGGAGTGGAATTTGTAAAATGCATCCAAGAGAGCTTTTCATTCCTGTGCTTAGGTATGAGATGGAACACCGAAACCGATTCTAGAACCATAGAACCCCTGCAGTGTGGAAACAAGCCCTTCGTTCCAACAAGCCCACACCGACCCTCCGAGCATCCCACCCAGTCACACCCCACATAACCCACCTAATCTACACATCCCTGAACACTACGGGCAATTTAGCATAGCCAATCCACCTACCCCTCACATCTTTGGACTGTGGGAGGAAACCGCAGCACCCGGAGGAAACTCACGCAGACACGGGAGAACGTGCAAACTCCACACAGACAGTTGCCCGAGGCTGGAACCAAACATGGGTCCCTGGCACTGTGAGGCAGCAATGCTAACCACTGAGCCACCATGCCACCCGATTCATAGGGAATGAAGCCAGTAAGTTGTTGAAATGTCAGTGGGCAAGCATTTTTGTGATGTTGTTGTAATTCTGTAAGTTTCAAAGTCATTATAAAAAAAGATGAGGATAGTACAGAAATTAAGTGTCTGCACTGGGAAAGGTCAATTTCAATATCATATGATTAGAGGGGGTCCGACAAACATAGACTTTGAGCAGCTCCTTGCAAATTAGTCTACATTTAGAAAGTGGGATACTTTTATAAGGAGGATAGTGAGAATTCAGGGCCAGTGTGGTCCATCAAACATGAAGGGGAGCCAGTCCAGGTAACCTCAGATCTCCAGGGATATCGATTGTTTGATTAAAAAAAAGAGCCTATTTTAGGTATAGAGCATTATGAACAGAGGAGGCCCTTCAAGGAGACTAGGCAAGTGCTTAAACAAAGGTAATTAGGAGGACGAAGAGGGACCATGAAATATCTTTGGCAGATTGGATTAATGTAAACCCCGAGCCATGTCTTAAATATATTAAGAGGAAGAAAGTTACCAGAGAAAAAGTGGGGCTTATTCAAGACAGTGGCATTGGGTGCGTGGAGCCAGAAGATGTGTGTGAGGTCTTAAACAAATATCTTAAACAAATATGTACAAATAATGATAGAATCCCTACAGTGCAGATAGAGGCTATTTGGCACATCGAGTCTGCATTGAACTTCCGTAAAGCATTCTATACACACCCCTCCTCTGTAACCCTGTTACAGTGGCTAATCCAGCTAGCCTGCACACTACAGGGCAATTTAGCATGGCCGACCCACCCAACCTGCATACCTTTGGACATTGGCAGAAATCCACACTGACAGTCACATGAGGTTAGAATCAAACCACTTCCGGCTAGATGGCAGCAGGGTAGGTTGCTCCATTTGGAGCTTCACTCTGCTCAACTGTTCCCTTTCCTTTCTTTTCTCCTCCTCTTCTCTCTCCTCTCCTCTCTGCAGTAATTCTAACCACCTCCCCCACCCTATTTAACTACCTACCCAAGGAGCCGGGAGCTGAATGCACGGGCCGTGTCCTGCAGCGACAGCACATCAAGCGTGGGCCAGAGCGACAGTGAGATAGGGGCCTGTGAGGGGGCAGTGGGTGGTGAGAGGGGTCAGTGAGGGGGCAGCAGTCGGCGGTGAAGGGACAGTGGGTGGTGGGAGCAGGCCTTTTGCATGGCAGTGGTGGCCTCCTGGGTATCCAAGCATTAGAGAGGTGCCTGTACCATTGTGGAGATGAGACTTGGGACGCTGAAATTTGGACATCATGTTTTCTTGCTTACCTTTTGGCTCTGATAAAGCTTTTAATTCTGGTTTTTGTAACCAAGTGGGCACCAGTGAATGGCGACTTTGTCCACTTTTCACTGTACATATGTATTCCTAAACTTAGTACATATGACAAATAAATCTAAATCTAAGGTCCCTGATGCTGTAAGGCAACAGTGCTAGCCATTGTATTTCTCTTTTCTCCTATGAGTAGCACATTGTAGTAGAGATTTCAGTTGTGAGGGTTCTAGATCATGTTAAGATTCAGCTGGTGTAAAGGTGCAACACTCCCCTGCAACCAGCAGTGGTACCACTGAATCGGTAATGGGACTCATTGCTTTTTTTTATGTTCGCTAACAACTTGAATTTAAATATAGAAGGAATGATCAGTAAGTTTGCTGATGACGTGAAGATTTGTGGTGTTGTTGACAGTGAGGATGGGCTCAGGCTACAGTCTGAATTTGATCAGCTGGTAGTTTGAGCAGATCAATGGCAGATGGAACTCAGTCCTGATAGAGGTGAGGTGACGCATTTTGGGAGGTCTAATAAGGGGAGTATTTAGGCAATAAATGGTTGGTTCCATGGAGTACTAAGGAACAAAGGGACCTTGGTATAAAAGCCTGTAGATTCCTGAAAGTGTCAACACCAGTAGATAAGGCATTGAAGAAGGTATGTGGATTGCTTGCCTTCATTAGCCAAGACATTGCATGTAGGAGCAGAGTTTTGTTACAACTTTATAGAGCATTGTTTAGGTGACAGAATTGTGTGTGTAGGTCTGGACATCACATTATCTGAAGAGTGTGATTTCACTGGAGAGGGTGCAGAGGAGACTTGTCAAGATATTCCTTGGGATGGAAAGTCTCACTTACAAGAAGTGACTGGATCATCTGACTTGTTTCCCTGAAGCGGAGGAGGCTGAGGGGAGATCTGATTGTGGTGTTTAAAATTGAGGTACATAGATAAGGGAGGTTGTGAGAACGTTTTCCCCATAGAAGATGTGGATAAGGGCGACACGTGGCTCAGTGAGTTAGCACTTCTGCCAGAGATCAGGGTTCGATTCCAGTCTTGGGCTATTGTCTGCCCGTTCTCCCTGTGTCTGTGTGGGTTTCCTCTGGCTGCTCTGATTTCCACCCACAGCCCAACAATATGCAGGTTAGGTGCAGGATTGATTACGCTAAATTGCCCATAGTATCCAGAAATTTGTAGGTTAGGTGGATTAGCCATGGGAAATGTGAGGTTACAGGATATGGTGGGGGACTGAGTGGGATGTTCTTTGTAGGGTCGGTGCAGACGCAGTGGGCCAAATGGCTCCCTTCCACATTGCAGGGACTCTAAGAGCAGAGGGCGTGACTTTAAGGTGAAGAGTAAATGGTTTAGTGGAGATCTGAGATTTTTTTTCACAGAGGGTGGTAGAAATATGGAATTTGCTGCATGAGATGTTGGTGGATGCAGGTACTCTCGCAACATTGAAGAAGCACCTGGGTGAGCACTTAAAATGCCAGGGCATAGTACATCATGGACCAAGTGCAGGTAAGTGGGATTAGTACAGTTTTTGGTGTTTGTTGGTTGGCATAGACATGATGGCCTGAAAGGCCTGTCTCTGAGATTCTGTCTATGATTGTACAACTTTATGATCTATGTCGTCCTGTAACAGAAGATCTTCCTCCTCACTGTCAACCACAGCCAATCTTTCAGTTGTCTGCAAACTTATAGAATCATACTCTGCCTTCTACCACTGAGGCAATTTTGGATCCAATTTGCCATGTTACCGCGGTTGCCATGTGCTATTAACTTCTTTATATGTATCCCATGTGGGACCTTGTCAAAGGCTTTGATAAATCTATATAAACTATATTAACTGCATTATTTTCATATATCCACCTCCACAAAACATTCATATTTCCTCCATATGATCACCTTCTGAGAAAGCCACACTGATGATCTTTGATTAAACCAATTGTATCAACTTTGCTTCCAATTTCCACCTGTTCTCGTATTCAACTGGCCCATCTCCAAATGCACCCTTTCCCTTCCTCGATATCTCTGTTTCCATTCATGGGGTTAGGCTGGTCATGGATGTACATTACAATCCCAGCAACTGCCATAGTTACCTGGAATATATATCCTCACACCCTGCTTCCTGTAAGAACTCCATCCCGTTCTTTCACTGTCTGCATCTTTCCCCTGTCACCTTAACCCTATGCCCTCTAGTTTTGGACGCCCCTACCCTGAAAAAAAATACCTTGGCTATTTACCCTATCCATGCCCCTCATGATTTTATAAACCTCTATTAGGTCACTTCTCAGCCTCTGATGCTCCAGGGAAAATAGCCCAGTCTATTCAGCCTCTCTCTTCAGCTCAAACCCTCCAACCTTGGCAACATCTTGTAAATCTTCCAATTTTCACATCTTTCCTTTAGCTGACAGACCAGAATTGGCCTAACCAATGTCATGTACAGCCACAACATGATCTCCCAACTCCAATTCTCAATGTACTGACTAATAAACGCAAGCCATACCAAACGCCTTCTACACCACTCTGTCTACCTGCGACTCCACTTTCAAGGAACTATGAACCTCCACCCCAAGGTCTCTTTGTTCAACAGTGCTCCCCAGGACCTTACCATTAAGTGTATCAGTCCTGTCTGAATTTGTCTCACCAATATATAGCACCTCACATTTATCTAAATTAAACTCCATCTGCCACTCCTTGGCCTATTTGTCCATCTGCAACATTGGTCACTTTAATTTCTCTGCCATACTTACCAATTTGAACTTATCTGCCTTGAAACTGACTGCATTCCGTGCTCTCAGATCAATCCCTGACTTTCTAATCAAACATGCTGACAAGGATGGTGCTGTTGTTGTCTGGTATACTGATCTCTACATTCTGAAAGCTGAATGCTAGCTCTCAGACACCTTCTCCTATCCTCCCCAGTACATAACTGCACCATTGAACACCAGGCTACTGTGTCTACAACAATGACTAATCTCATTTCATTTGGTGATCTCTCCACCACTGCATGCAAGCTCATAGACCCCCAACACTGCAGAGCCCACTTCTACTCCTTCCCAAAGTCCATAAACAGGACTGTCTGGGCAGACTCATTGTTTCTGCCTGCTCCTACCCCACAGAACTCATCTCTTCCTACCTCAACTTGATGTTTTCTCCCCTTGTTTAGTCCCTTTCCACTTGCATCCGTGATTCTTCTGATGCATTACACCAGTTCCAAGATTTAAAGTTTGTATGCGTCAGCCACCACCTTTTTCAGCATGGACGTGCATCCCTTTATACAACCGTTCCCCGTTAGGATTGTCTCAGCATTCTCCGCTTCTTCTGAGAGAAAAATATCTGAATCATCTCTATCCACCACCACTTTCCTCCACCTGGCTGAGCTTGTCTTCTCTTTTAACTCCTCGTATTTTTCTTCAGGCCAAAGGTGTGACCTTTGGTACTGGCATGGGCCCCAGTTATGCCTGTCTCTTGGTTATTTACGTTGAATATTCCTTGTTCCAGTCCTACACAGGCCCCCATCCACAACTCTCTCTCTATTTCATCAATGACATCATTGGTGCTGCTTCCCCCTCTCCTCTGAAATTGGGATAGTTTATCAATCTCGCTTTCAGTTTCCACCATGCTCTCCCCTTCCCCCAGTCCATCTCTGAGCACGCTTCTCTTCCTTGACACCTCTGCTTTCCATTTTTGGGGATAGGCTGGCCAACAATATCCTTTACAAATCCACAAACACCCATGGTTACCCTGACTACACATCCTCACACACTGCTTCCTGTAAAGTCTCTATTCCATGCTCCACTTTGCCCATCTCAAATGCGTTTGTCCCAATGATGCCAGCTTCTACGAAGCAGCTGCCAAAAAGTCCACCATTTTCTTCAACTGAGCAACATGCACCATTGTGGTTGTCAGGCCCTCAGCTGTGCCTTGACTCATCTCCTGCACTCTTGCCATCACCCTTTTCTCCCACCACAGTGATAGGGTACCCCTCACTTGCCATCTTATCAGCATACACATCCAAAGGATCATTTGTCACCATTTCCTCCACCTCCAGAGCATTCCACCAACAAACATTCCTCTCCCTTCAGTTGTCAGTCTTCTGCAGGGACTGTTCCCTCTAGGACACCTTGGTTCACTCCTTCCCCACTCTCAACACCTCTCCACACCTCTGTGGCACTTACTCTTGCAATCACCTTGCCTGTTTACTTCCTTCGTCCTCATTATCCAATGGCCCAGATACACCTTCCAGGTGAAGTAGCAATTTACCTGCACTTCACTTAATCTAGTCTACTGTATTCACTGCTCATAATGTCAGCCCTACACTATGGAGATAAAACAGAGACTGGGTGACTGCTTTGAGTTCTGTCTGCAAAAAATGAACTTGAACTTCCTGTTGCCTGCTACTTCAACACACCACCTTTATTCCCTGGCCAACATTTCTCTCTTAGGCTTGCTGCAGTGAAGCTCCAGTGAAGCTCAGCACATGCTGGAAGAACAGCATTTATTTTCTGCATGGTACCCTGCAGCTTTCAGAACTCTATACTGAGTTCAATAATTTTAGGGCCTGAGGATCTTCTGCCATGGCCTTACCACAAGCCACACACAGCAGACCTTTTCATTACATGGGCTGTTACCACACAACCCATTGTCAGCTATTCATGGTGCCCATTAGCAGCTATTTATTCTCTCAGGCTGATCTTTACCCATTCCTTCGTCTGCCTAACTGTTGATTTCTCTATCTCTCTGGACTCCATCTCCACCTATCTTTTAATCCTCCCTCCTCAAACACCCCATTTTCAACATATCTACAAACCTTTTTCCAGCTACAATCAGTTCTGATGAAGGGTCACTGGACCTAAAATTCTTGCTTTTGTTTCTCTCCACAGATGCTGCCAAACCTGTTGAGTTTTTACAGCAACTTCTGTTTTGGTTTTTCCTTTCCAGTAGCTGCAGTTTTTTTTTGTGATTGTTCTTGAATTTGATTCCCTCAATTTTATCTCCTCATCTTCCATTGCAATCTGTATGTGTCTGTGAGTTACTATTCTGTCATTCAGTACATTTAAGACTGAGATAGATAGATAGGCTTTTGATTATCAAGGGGATCGAGAGTTATGGGGAGAAAGCAGTTGAGGAACTTATCAGCCATGATTGAATGGCAGAGCAGACTCGATGGGCTGAATGGGCTAATTTCTGCTTGTATGTCTTATGGTCTTATGGATTAGTGCGGAACTGAGTGCATTCTTCTCCATAACCAGTGTCTGTATGTTCATGAATGCCTCATTGTGTCCACTGCTTCAGTATGTGCCACTCAATGTGGTCAATGTGTGGATGTGTTACTGACTGTCATTTGGCATGCACTCACTTGGATCAGTGTGCATGCATTTCAACAGTCACTGTGTCTACTGTATGGAGGTGAACCCCTTTTGATAATCATTATCAAAATGTGCTTCCTAGATATTAGCAGTGTGACTGTGTGCTTCTCTGCCATTCTGGCAGCGTTAATTCTTTGGTGTCAATATATTTCTAACTGTAGATGTACCTTGACATAATGTTCTTCTCCACATCAAAACTATTACCTTATACATGTAAACTTCTATATTTAGTACTTTTTGTGCTCGTTGTGCCATATTTTCTCCTAGTATTACATTGCTTAGAAGCTGACTGCCTGATTCCTAGAAATAAATTCCAATAAAAAAAGTTGAAGACTAATGTAGTAATGTATAGACTTTTAACACTGAGCCAAATAATATAAAGGACACAGCAGCTTTTCCTCAGTAATTGAATATCAAAGCCTCCCCACATGCCTTAACTGGATTCTGACTGATAACAGGACTAAACAATAAATTTGAACCAGAGATTTGAGGAAATCCACAGTGAAAAGAAAATAAGAGGTGTCATTTTGTGTGGATCTTAATTGGATTTGATATGAACTTTTAACTTCATTATGTTATGTTTACTGAACTAACAAAGTTCCTTCAAATTATTAATGTTGTCTAGAATACAGCAACACTGAACTAAACTTGGGAAACTCAACAAATTCAAATTTTAACAATTACAGATGCCATATTGATGTTACCAATGCTAAATGATATTCCCTTGTCTTTACAGCCTTCCAAAGTGTCCTCGCATAAAGAAAAACAAAGGAGTTTCCCTATATCTGACACCATGACAGGTCTGTAAACAAGGGATTGGCATTAAGCCAAGGGGTGTAGAAATATCAAAGTATGTGGATGGAATTTTGGTGAGAGAGATGGGTTTGGTAGATGTGAGTTTTTTTTTACAGGGTGTGTATAGATGTTTGTGTTTCATCAAGGACATGTGGTTTTGTGAAATGCATTTGTTTTGCATTGAGTTAGGAAGGCTAATGCAATTTTCGTCTCCATTGCAAAAGAATTTGAGTGCAGGAGTAATAAGATTTTCAGTTTTGGAGGAACTGACATAGACCGACCCTAAAGTACTGCGTGTAGTTTTGTCTCCATATCACAGAATAGTATTCTAATACAAGATAAGCAAATAAGGTTAGCAGTATTCTTCCATTAATGGCATGACACTACTATAAAGAGAGATGAGCCAACTGGACCGATATTTTATAGTGTTATGAAGAATGCAAGGTGACCTCCTTCACTCTAAACAAAATTTGAAGAAAAACACATAAGACAGTAAGTCCATAAGTGTAGGAGTAGAATTAGGCCATTAGACCCACTGAGTCTGCTCTGCCATTTGATAATGGCTGATATGTTCCTCAACGTCATTCTCCTGCATTACCCCGTAACCTTTGATCCCCTTACTAATCAAGAACCTATCTACCTCTGGCTTCAAACACTCAATGACTTGGCCTCCATAGTCATCTTCAGCAATGAGTTCCACAGACTGACCAATCTCTGGCTGAAGAAATTCCACTTAATCCTAGTTCCAAAGGGTTGTCCCTACACTCTGATGTTGTACCCTCAAGTCTCTCCTGGAAACAACATCTCCACATTCACTGTGTCCAGGTCGCTCAGTATTCTGTAAGTTTAAGTAGATTACCCATCATCCTCTGAACACTGTATGATGCCCACAACATCATACCTGCTAATTTCAAACTGCGCTACAAGCTCATTTACTTTATTTAATATCTTGTGTGTATTAAGTACACCATTCTCAGTCCTGCATTGACCACCCTCCTTCTCATAGTTGTCTCCTCTGCTGTGCCTCAAATTAGATTCCTGACTCTTTCCATACTCTCCTGTCCTACGAGTTGTTCTGGAACCATTAATAACCCTTCCTTAGCCTTCCCCCTCTTCTAACTTTTTCCATAATTTTCCATGCAACTGAATCCCACCCCACCCCACTACCTATTTAGTTTAAATCACTATCTACAGTGCTAGGAATGCGATTCTCCAGGTCACATGTCCCAGCATGGTTTAGGTGGAACCCATTTCATCAGAACGTCTCCCTCATTCCCCACTATTAATGCCAATATCCCATGAATTTGAGCCCATTTCTCCCACACGTTTACCTCTTTAACCTTGTTGACCGAATGCCAATCAACTCATGGCTCAGGTACTAATCCAGAGATTATTGTCTTTTTGGTTTTTAAAAAAATGTAGTCCCTAGCTGCTCATATTCCCTCAACAGAATCTCTTTCTTCTTTCTTTCGATATTGCTGGACCTTGACATTTCGATCTTTTCCTCACTCCAAGTTCCTCTGTCGCCCGGATAAGAGATTCTGATGCTGGGACTCTCAATTTTGGTGACAGAACAGAATCTATTCCCCTGACTCAATTACAACTACATTTCCCTTTTCTCCTCCCCTCTTGAATGGCTTCTGTTACACAATACCATGGTCACTTTGCTCATCTCCTTATGGAGTCATAGATTCATACAGCATGGAAACAGACCCTTTGGTCCAAACAGTCTATGCCAATCATAATGCTAAACTAAACTAGTCCCACCTGCTTGCAATTGACCCATATCCACCCAAACAGGAAGAAATAATCTCAAACTTGTTAGACAAGTTCAAACTCTTTCAGTGTTACCTCCTGAGTCCCTCTGTCTGCACTCTCATCCTGCTGTCCCTGGCAACTGACTGAATTCAGGGTAGTTAATCTAAGGGATGTGACTGCATGGCTGAAACATAGCATCCAAGTAAATCTTCCCCATCTTTGTTGTGTTCAAAGCTCAGACCACGGCTCAGCAACCCTGAACTAGAGTTTTTCAAGTAACTAACTGCTCCTCTTGCTCAGTGTGGGAGCTCAGGGTCACGGCTGATGTCCCTGACTCCTACACATGGGAGAAGTGTGTCCAGCTGCAGCTCTTCAGACCGCATGACGGCTTTAGAGCTGCGGATGGACTCACTTTGGAGCATCCGCGATGCTGAGGAAGTTATGGATAGCACGTTCAGCAAATTGGTCACACCGCAGATTAGGATTGCTGAGGGAGAAAGGGAATGGGTGACCAAAAGGCAGAAAAAAAGCAGGAAGGCAATGCAGGTGTCCCCTGCGGTCATCTCTCTCCAAAACAGGTATACCAGGGGAAGGTAGCAGTAGCCAGGTGCATGGCACCGTGGCTGGCTCTGCTGTACAGAAGGGCTGGAAAAAGAGTGGAAGGGCTACAGTCTTGGGGGATTTGATTGTAAGGGGAGTAGATTGGCGATTCTGTGGTCGAAAACGAGACTCCCGAATGGAATATTGCCTCCCAGGTGCACGGGTCAGGGATGTCTCAGATCAATTGCAGGACATTCTGAAAGGGGAGGGTGAACAGCCAGCTGCCGTGGTGCATATAGGCACCAATGATATAGGTAAAAAACGGGCTGAGGTCCTACAAGCAGAATTTAGGGAGTTAGGAGCCAAGTTTAAAAAGTAGGACCTCAGAGGTAGTAATCTCAGGATTGCTACCAGTGCCACGTGCTAGTCAGAGTAGAAATGAAAGAATAGGCAGGATAAATGAGTGGCTTGAGAGATGGTGCAGGAGGGAGGGGTTCAGATTTTTGGGACATTGGGACCGGTTCTGGGGGAGGTGGGACTATTACAAATTGGACGGTCTACACCTGAGCAGGACTGGAGCCAATGTCCTAGAGGCTGCTTTTGCTAATGCTGTTGGGGAGGGTTTAAACTAATGTAGCAGGGGTATGGGAACCAAATGAGGAGATTAGTGGACAGTAAGGAAGTAGTAACTAAAGCCTGTAAAGAACTAGATAATGAAGTCAGTGTGACTAAGGGAAAGTGTAGGCAGAGAGCAGATGATGAACGCAAAGGGACAGGTGGTCTGAGGTGCATTTGTTTTAATGCGAGAAGTGTAGTAAGTAAAGCAGATGAACTTAGGGCTTGGATGAGTACCTGGGAGTATGATGTTATTTCTATTACTGAGACCTGGTTGAGGGAAGGGCAAGAATGGCAACTAAATATCCCAGGATATAGATGCTTCAGGTGGGATAGAGAGGGAGGTAAAAGGGGTGGAGGAGTTGCATTACTGCTCAAAGAGGATATCACAGCTGTGCTGAAGGAGGGCACTATCAAGGACTCGAGCAGTGAGGCAATATTGGCAGAGCTCAGAAATAGGAAGGGTGTGGTAACAATGTTGGGACTGTACTACTGGCCTCCCAACAGTGAGCGTGAGATAGAGGCACAAATATGTAGATAGATTATGGAAAGATGTAGGAGCAACAGAGTGGTGATGATGGGAGATTTTAATTTTCTGACTGGGATTCAATTAGTGTTAGGGGTTCAGATGGAGCAGAATTTGTAAGAAGCATCCAGGAGGGTTTTATGGAGCAGTATGTAAATAGTCCAACTCTGGAAGGGGCCATATTGGACCTGGTGTTGGGGAATGAACCCAGCCAGGTGGTTGAAGTTTCAGTAGGGAATTACTTTGGGAATAGTGATCACAATTCCGTAAGTTTTAGAATACTGATGGACAAAGACGAGAGTGGTCCTAAAGGAAGAGTGCTGAATTGGGGGAAGGCCAACTATAGCAAAATTCGGCAGGAGCTGGGGAATATGGATTGGGAGCAGCTGTTTGAGGGTAAATCCACATGTGATATGTGGGAGGCTTTTAAAGAGAGTTTGATTAGAGTGCAGGACAGACATGTCCCTGTGAAAATGAGGGTCAAAAGGGGCAAGATTAGGGAACCATGGATGACAGGTGAAAGAGGAAAAAGGAAGCATACATAAGGTCTAGGCGACTGAAAACAGATGAAGCTTTGGAAGAATATCGGGAAAGTAGGACCAATCTGAAACGAGGAATTAAGAGGGCTAAAAGGGGTCATGAAATATATTTAGCAAACAGGGTTAAGGAAAATCCCAAAGCCTTTTATTCGTACACAAGGAGCAAGAGAGTAACTAGAGAAAGGGTTGGCCCACTCCAGGACAAAGGAGGGAAGTTATGCAAGGAGTCAGAGAAAATGAGTGAGATTCTTAATGAGTACTTTGCGTCGGTATTCACCGAGGAGAGGGACATGACAGATGTGGAGGTTAGGGATAGATGTTTGATTACTCTAGGTCATGTCGGCATAAGGAGGGGGAAGTGTTGAGTATTCTAAAAGGCATCAGGGAGGACAAGTCCCCAGGTCCGGATGGGATCTATCCCAGATTACTGAGGGAAGCGAGAGAAGAAATAGCTGGGGCCTTAACAGATATCTTTGCAGCATCCTTGAGCATGGGTGAGGTCCTGGAGGACTGGAGAATTGCTAATGTTGTTCCCTTGTTTAAGAAGGGTAGCAAGGATAACCCAGGTAATTATAGACCGGTGAGCCTGACGTCAGTGGTGGGGAAGCTGCTGAAGAAGATACTGAGGGATAGGATCTATTTACATTTGGAAGAAAATGGGCTTATTAGTGATAGGCAGCATGGTTTTGTGCAGAGAAGGTCATGTCTTACCAACTTGATAGAATTCTTTGAGGAAGTGACAAAGTTGATAGATGAGGGAAGGGCTGTGGATGTCATATACATGGACTTCAGTAAAGCATTTGATAAGGTTCCCCATGGTAGGCTGATGGAGAAAGTGAAGTTGCATGGGGTCCAGGGTGTCCTAGCTGGATGGATAGAGACCTGGCTGGGCAACAGGAGACAGAGAGTTGTAGTGGAAGGTAGTTTCTCAAAATGGAGAACTGTTCCACAGGTATCCGTGTTGGGACCACTGTTGTTGGTGATAAATGATCTGGAGGAAGGTATAGATGGTCTGATTAGCAAGTTTTCAGATGACACTAAGACTGGTGGAGTAGCAGATAGTAAAGGGGACTGTCAGAGAATGCAGCAGAATATAGGTAGATTGGAGAGTTGGGCGGAGAAATGGCAGATGGAGTCCAAACCAGACAAATGTGAGGTGATGCATTTTGGAAGATCCATTTCAAGAGCGAACTATATGGTAAATGGAAAAGCTCTGGGGAAAATTGCACAGAGAGATCTGGGTGTTCAGGTCCATTGAAGGTGGCAACGCAGGTGGATAGAGTGGTCAAGAAGGCATACGGCATGCTTTCATTCATTGGACGGGGTATTGAGTACAAAAGTTGGCAGGTCATGTTACAGTTGTATAGGACTTTGGTTCGACCACATTTGGAATACTGCGTGCAGTTCTGGACGCCACATTACCAAAAGGATGTGGATGCTTTGGAGAGGGTGCAGAGGAGGTTCACCAGGATGTTGCCTGGTATGGAGGGCGCTAGCTATGAAGAGAGGTTGAGTAGATTAGGATTATTTACATTAGAAAGACGGAGGTTAAGGGGGCACCTGATTGAGGTCTACAAAATCATGAGCGGTATAGACAGGGTGGATAGCAAGAAGCTTTTTCCCAGAGTGGGGGACTCAATTACTAGGGGGTCACGATTTCAAGGTGAGATGGGAAAAGTTTAAGGGAGATATGCGTGGAGAGTTCTTTACGCAGAGGGTGGTGGGTGCCTGGAACGCATTGCCAGCGGAGGTGGTAGAGGTGGGCACGATAGTGTCATTTAAGATGTATCTAGACAGATACATGAATGAGCAGGGAGCAGAGGGATACAGATCCTTGGAAAATAGGCAACAGGTTTAGATAGATTTCTGGATCGGCGCCGGCTTGGAGGGCCGAAGGGCCTCTTCCTGTGCTGTAATTTTCTTTCTTCTTTGTTCTTTGTAACACTTGTTGAGGTTGGTTGGCTCACTGAGCTGGTTTGTTGTTTTGCAGACGTTTCGTTATCATGCTTGGTAACTTCCTCAGTGCACATTGAACTCGACCCCATACACATTCCACTAAAGAAAACCGGAAGTGAGGCAATCCATCTCAATGGACCCCAGAGTTTAAAAACCAGGCGGGAAAACACACCAGTTCATCGGAGGCTGCACTGAGGAGGTTACCAAGCATGGTAACGAAACGTCTGCAAAACAACAAACTAGCTCGGCGAGCCAACCAGCCTCAACATCCGCAACCTGAGCTACAGATCTACTTCATAATCTTAGTTACTAACACTTGCTATAGATGTGCTCACTGTGAACCTCCACCAGCTGTCTCATCATGAAGGCACAGCACATTGCCTAGCCCAGCACCTTGATTTAAAATACATAGTTCTTAATTTGTTTTCTTTAAAAATTACTCCTTTTTTTAAGTTCATAACTTGTAAATATCTATTCTATTTACCTTCAGCCTGAAAGTAACCTAAAATGGATAGTTAAATTTGCAGCTATAAGACATAGAAGCAGAAGTTAGGCCATGTCAGTCCATCGAGTCTGCTCTGCCATTGAACCATGGCTGATAAGTTTCTCAGCTGCGTTCTCCCACTTCTCATAACCCTTGATCCCCTTAACAATCAAGAACCTATCTATCTCCATCTTAAATATACTCAATGACCTGGCCTCCACAGCGTTCTGTGGCAGCGAATTCCATAGGTTCACCATTCTCTGGCTGAAGAAGTTTTTATAAAGCCTCTGAAGTAAATCTCTGCTTTTTCTTCTAATCCTCTCAAAATAAATGCCAAAGTTGCATTTGCCTTCCTAACTACTGACTCAACCCCATTGCAGCTATTACAAACCAATGAACTTCTGGTTTGCACTGGGTCGCCAATCCGGGGCTTAAATTTATCCTATTTGGTAAAAACTTACAGACTACGAGCCAAAAAAGCAAACAAAGCACCTCTGCCCCTCTGCACCGAATTCTCACTCTGCCTCCGAAATCACTGAATGATATATTCACTTGGGCTGTCCATTCGAAGCGCAAAATCAGGAAGCTTTAACAGGTCCTCTTAAATTGAGCTGAGATGACTTGTATTAGTTAAGCTTCAAGAGTAATCAACATTGTCTGAGGCCCTATTCAAGTTTCAAGTGACAGAATGAAATCTGCCCCTGAGACAGCTGAGTTAGCTTATTAACATTTTAGCTAGACTGCTGAATTTAAAACTTTGAAATGGAGAAAGAAACAAATTTTATTATTTGTAATATGTGAATGCTTGCTCAGTCAGTGTTTTAGTACATTTTGCATAAGTGAATAGTATTATGGACGTACAGACGTGTTTTTGGAATTTTGAATGGTTACTGGAGCTGTGAAAATGTTGTCTGAGATTTATGTCTGAGAAATTTTAATTCAGATTCTCCAGTTGGAAGCTTATGATTAATCCAGTTCCAAAGTCAAAGCTTCATAATCCCATTTAGTTCACTTCTCCATGATTCAGGCCTGAATACTGATGCATGATATGCTGTGTTGTTGGCTTGGCTTGCTGTTTGACTGTATTAATATGTTCCTTCTGTATCTTTGTAGAAATCCAAGAATCAGAACCTGGTGATGATGAACCAGACACTGCAAACTGTACTGGGAATCAGAGAGGAGCACGTTCTCTTGGCGAAAACTCCTTGAGCTTGCAAAGAGGACAAGATACTGCTTGAACCCAGGTTGGTGAGTGGATTTCCCATGATCTGTTCCCGTGGATAGCTATTCAATAAAAAGATTTGTTGGTAGAGACACTTCATTATAAAGGGGGGGAGAAAGGTTTTACAGTGTGTAACACACCAGGATAATTTTGTTTTATATAACATCAAATGAAACAGCTCTCCAGCATGTTGATATGTTGCTTGATGACAAATCAGTTAATGTACGGATTTAGACAGAACAAAGAACAATGCCACACAGGAACAGGCCCTTCAGCCCTCCAAGCCTGCGCTGTCACATTTTGCCTTTCCGTACTAAAACTGTTTTCACTACAGGATCCGTATCCCTCAATTCCTTTCCTATTCATGTATTTGTCGAGGTGCTTTTTGAATGCTGCTATTGTCTGCTTCCAGCACCCCTTCTGGCTACGTGTTCCATGCTCTCACCACCCTTTGTGTGAAAAATGTACCTCACACATCTTTTAAACTTCCTCCCCATCCCCACACCGCACCTTGAACCTGTGTCCCCTGTAATTGACCCCTCCACCCTGGGGAAAAAAGCCTCCTACTTTCCACTCTATCCATGCCATTCACAATCTTATAAACTAATATTAGGTCTGACCCTCCACCTCCTGTGTTCCAGTGAAAACAAACCCAGTCCATCCAACCTCTCTTCATAGCTAAAGTCCTCCATACCAGGCAACATCTTAGTAAACCCTTTCTGTAACTTCTCCAAAGCATCCACATCCTTCTGGCAGTGTGGCGACCAGAACTGTACGCAATATTCCAAGTGTGGCCTAACTAAAATTCTGTAAACCTACAGTATAACTTGCCTATCATTTACGTGCACCACAAACAGCAAATGTCCTGGCACTGATCCCTGTGGAACACCACTAGTCACAACCCTCTATTCCAAAAAGCATCCTTCAGCTGCTACCCTCTGTCTCCTATGACTAAGCTAGTTCTGTATCTATCTTGCCAGCTCACCCTTGATACCATGCGATTTCACCTTTTTGTACCAGTTTGCTATGAGGGACCTTGTCAAAGGCTTTATTGAAGTCCATGTAGATAGCATCAACTGCTTTTCATCAATCATCTTTGTCACCTCCTCAAAAATTTGATCAAGTCAGTGAAGCACAACCTCCCCTGCACAAAGCCATGCTGTTTATTGCTCATAAGCCCATTTACTTCGAATTGCATATAGATCTTGTCCCTGAGAATCATTTTCAATGATTTTCCCAGCATCGACATGAGGCTCACAGGCCTATGATTTCCTGCCTTATCCCTGATACCCTTCTTAAACAATGGGACAACGTTGGCTCAGAGATAGTAAGAACTGCTGATGCTGGAGTCAGAGATAACAGTGTGGAGCTGGAGGAATACAGCAGGCCAGGCAGTATCAGAGGAGCAGGAAAGCTGATGTTTCAGGTTGGGACCCTTCTTCAGAAATGGAGGAGGGGGCAGGGAGCTCTGAAATAAATAGGGAGAGGAGGGTGGAGCTGTGGAAGGTAGGTGGGATGGACATAACATTCCTGGTCATCCAAGGTTCATGTAATTTGCCGTACCGTATCATTCATTCGCAAGGAATGTGTTGCTCCTGAAATCTAATCGACTGCTGTTTGAAATGCACCTTAAACAGCCACTTCCGATCAAAATTCTCCAGTTCCTACCCAGTAGTTCACCCACCCCCCCACACCCAGTGTAACACCTTCACCCAATGGACTGCTGTTATCCATGAGTACTTAAAACTCATGGTTTTATGGTCACTCCTCCTGAAATGCTCCCCCACTGAAACTTCACTCACCTGGCCAGGCTCATTTCCCAAAACCAGGTCCAGTATTATCCCTTCCATGGTTGGAATGATTACACACTGTGTCAAGAAACCCTCCCTAATAGTCCTTACAAATTCTGCCTCATCCAAGCCCCTAGCACAAAGTAAGTCCAGTCAATACAAGGGAAGTTAAAATCACCCACCACAACAACCTTGCTGTTTTTACATCTTTCCAAAATTTGTCTACATATTCTCTCCTCTATCTCCCGCTGGCTGTTGGGAGGCCTGTCGTATACCCCCAGCATTGTGATTTCACCTTTCTTATTCCTGAGTTATATCCATGTTGCCTCGCTGCACGAGTACAGTTGTGAGATACTCCTTTACCAGTAGTGCAATTCCCCCACCACTTTTACATCCCCTTCTAACACAGCTAAACATCTAAATCCTAAACCTGCCAGTCCTGCCCCTCTTTCAGCCAAGTCTCCATAATCACAAAAATGTTGTAGCTCCAAATCTGAGTTCTTGCCTATCATTTTCCTCACGTTGAAACACATGCATTTCAGACCACCTCCCCTGCTCTTTAAGGCAGCATTTCCCTGCCTGTTCTTGTTCTTAGTCATGTTTGCCTTGGTTTCTGCCTTTCCCTCAATTTCTGTATCTACTGTATCTCCTCTGGTTCCGATTTTTTTTTTTCCCCCTGCCACACCAGTTTAAACCACTGTACCAAGTAACCACACCACTCCCCTCCCCTCCCCCCTGTACCCCACCCCCTCCCCACACCCCCCCCCTCCCCAACCAAGTAATCACTCCCCTCCCCCCACTCCCCAGGACATCAGTCCCTATCCTGCCTGGGTGTAACCCATCCAGTTTGTACAGGTCTCACTTCCCCCAGAATCAGTCCCAATGCCCCTCGAATCTGAAACACCTCTCCTCACGTCATCTTTTCAGCCACATGTTCATCCTATATACGCTGCTGTTTCTACTCTGACTAGATCATGGCACTAATAGTAATTCTGAGATAACTATCTTTTGAGGCCCTACGTTTCGACTTTCTTCCTAGTTGGTTAGGCCGCATTTGGAATATTGGAAGGATGTGGTGGCTTTGGAGAGGGTATAGAAAAGATTTACCAGGATGTTGCCTGGTATGGAGGGCATTAGCTATGAGGAGAGGTTGTAGAAACTTGGGTTGTTCTCACTGGAACAACAGAGGTTGAGGGAGGACCTGATAGAGGTCTACAAGATCATGAAGGGCATGGACAGAGTGGATAGTCAGAAGCTTTTTCCCAGGGTGGAAGAGTCAGTTACCAGGGGCCATGGGTTTAAGGTGCAAGGGGCAAGGTTTAAGGGTGTTGTACGAGGCAAGTTTTTTTTTTAAAAAACAGAGGGTGGTGGGTGCCTGGAACTCGCTGCCGGGGGAAGGTAGTGGAAGCAGATATGATAGTGACTTTGGAAGGGCGCCTTGACAAATACATGAATAGGATGGGAATAGAGGGATACGGTTCCCGAAAGAGTAGAGGGTTTTAGTTGTGATGGGCAGCATGTTGATGCAGGCTTGGAGGGACAAAGGGCCTGTGCTGCAATTTTCTTTGTTCTTTGTTCTCCAAATGTAGAGCCACTGTTAAATGAGGTCCCTGTCAAGAAGCCATCAAATGCCTAGCATGACTAAGTTTCACTTTGGCTTCAGATTGTTCTAAAGAAAGGGGGCACAATATTTCAATTGAAGCCAAACTATTAATTTGCACTGGTTTAACACAACATGCTTGTTTTTGTACTCTGCATCCTTTTTTTAAATAAATCCCAAAATGCTGCATGACCTATTAACCATCCTATCAAACTGTCATTATAGGTTGTAACGTTTTTGAAGGTAAACACAGTTCCTACCATTCTTGCATGAGCTTAGGGGAATTTTCCAGCTGTAGTTTGCATTGCAATTCTGCATTCCTCATGTTGAAATGAATCAGTTAATAGTGCATTATGTAAATCTCCATCTGCAATGTGGTTGCAGTGAATAGTCTATACCGTCCCTAACCCACTCACTCCTATATGTTGCTTCATTCTCTCCCATTCCATCACTGTTTATCAGTACTCTGTTGCTGTGCTATGCACTATTCCGAATTTTAGGTCTCCTACACTCATTCCTTTTCTGCTGTTAATTCCTCTCCTCCACCACGCTCTACTACACAGGTCTTTGTGTTTCCACCATGCTGCTCCAATTGCTACTGTTTTCATTTCCTCCCTGTGAATCTGTATGTACTACTATTCAGTGTTTGTAGACCTTGTTACTGCATCAATCACCATGGACAATATTAATGTGTACGTTTCACTACATCTTGTTTTGGATGCTCTCCAGGAAAGATGCACTTGCTTGACCCAAGGTATGGAGGGATTTTCATATGAAAAAACAATGATCCAGTTGGATGTCTACTGAATGGAATTTAGAAGGAGGTTACCCTGATTGAAATTGTGAAAGTGCTGATAAACAGGGAGGCAGTCTCAGAACAAGGGTTTGCCAATATAAGACTAGATAGAGAGAAATTTCTTTTAGAACATAGTCAATCTGTACAGAGTGCTGTAGAAGTTGATTCATTGTGTATATTCAAGACGGTGATAGTCAGATTTTTGTATTCAGTAAGGGAAATTGAGAGTTATGGACATAAGATAATAAAGAGGACTTGAAGGACATCAAACCAGGAATAATCTGTTTGAATGGTGGAGCAGGATCGATGTGCCGAACTGCCTCCTTCTGCCCGGTGTGTTTCGGTCTTGCACTTTTGCTACTCTTGAGTGTGTCAGTAGAACTGCCCCTGTGCGTGTTTTGATGGATGGATTGTCATTGTGAGAGAATCTGTAGGTTGTCTGATCCTGACTGCAACGAGTGTTTTCCAAAAGAACTGAAGTCTGCAGTTATGTTCTTAGAAGGATAAAGACTCATGATCGTATATTTTAAAATAAAAGAATTTCTTTTTTATAATCATAATTCAAAAGAAAACAAGGATTAATATCTTGTGTGTAATCGGCAGAAGGCAAATTAGTGTGTAAAACCATATTTTTCAAATAAACTTCCATTTAAATTAAACATGCATAATTAGATGGACAATACTACCAATCTAGTCAAGTGGATGCTATAATCATATATGACAAGAATTACGTAAAACCCTTGAACATTCAGCCATCACATCATTTAACTTCTGCTTAATTCATATTGTGTCTCTAAGATGCCTAGAGACATGTCGATTCTGTGAAAAACAAGACACAAAGGAATTGATATAACAAGGTGTAGAACTGAACGAACACAGCAGGCCAAGCAGCATCAGAGGAGCAGGAAAGCTGATGTTTCGGGTTGAGACCCTTCCTCAGAAATGGGGGAGGGGAAGGGGATTCTGAAATAAATAGGGAGAGAGGGGGAGGCGGATAGAAGATGGATAAAGGAGAAGATAGGTGAAGAGGAGACACAGGTCAAGGAGGCGGGATGAGGTTAGTGGGTCAGAGATGGGGGTGGGGCTTGAGGTGGGAGGAATGGTTAGGGACTTCACAAGCTTCAAAACCTCCCCTCCTCCGACCGCATCCCAAAATGAGCCCAGCTCGTC